>NC_084974.1:33257813-33282813 GCF_963691925.1 Scomber scombrus | reverse complement strand
GACTGATCATGTGACTGATCATGTTATTGATCATGTGACTTCCTGTCTCCACAGATGCTGTATCCGTCTCGTGTTTGAGGACGAAACGTCGCTGCAGCTTTTCATGTTGTTTGTATATAAACAATAAACTGATCAGGTTCACCCTGCTCCACGTGTCCTTTATCTATTATTATTATTATTTTAATGTTTTATAATGTTTATTTTCCATTAAGTAAAAATGAGTTTAAATCAATAACAGATTAAAACTGGTTGAGAGTTTAATGGTTTACAGAGCAGCTCCTCACTGTCAGAGGAGGGAGGGAAGGACAGAGGAATTAAGGAAGGAGGGAGGAAGGAAAAGTGGAAAGGAAAGGAGAGGAATTAAGGAGGGAGAGGGGAGTAAAGAAGGACCAGTCAACAGACGGTTAATTTGACCCTGGAGGACGACAGGAAGCTTAAATGAAAGATGGAAACATTCACAGCAGAGTCAAAGTAAATAAATATAAACCTTAAAATGAGATTTAGATGATTTATAACAGCTCGGTGTTAAAAATCAAGATGAGATGCGATATTGATTCAGTAATAAGTAGAAATACACAAATCATTCATTAGAGTGTCTGTTGGTATATGAACAGCGTGTATATATATATATATAACTCAACCTTTAACCTTTAGGAGCTTTAACACAATAATACTGAAGTAAAGTGAATCTAAACTTACATTATATTTCTTTTCTCGTGGTAATTGTGATAAAACATAAAACTCACAACATTAACCAGGTGATATAAGAAGCTTCACTCTGCAGAGAAGCTGTGAGTCTGCAGCTTTAAGATCAGCCTGAAAAATGTTTCTTTTCATTTGATGTTTTAAATAAAGTTATTATTATTATTATAAATACACTTAAATACACTAGCTGATAAAATATGTATATTTATCTACTGAGGTTACTTTTTCTTTCTATCTCCTACAACGTGTTCCTTCTTTCTATTCTTCCTTTCCTTTATTTTTCCTTCCTCCTTTCTTCTCTTCCTCCTCCCTTCCTTTCACCTCATTCCTTTCTCTTCTTCATTTACTTGTTCCTCCTTTCTTTTTTCCCTTCTTCCTCTTTTATCCCTTTTTTGTTTCTTTCTTACTTTTTCCTTTCTCTTCTCCCTTGTCTTCCTTCCTTCCTCCCTCCTTGCCTTCTGTACTCCCTCTTTCCTTCCCTCCTTCCTTCCTTTCCTTCCTCCCTTCCTTCTTTCCTCTGTCCTTCTTTCCTTCCTTCCTCTTTTCCTTTCTTTCTCCTTCTGTCCTTCCTTCTTTCCTCTGTCCTTCTTTCCTTCCTTCCTTCCTTTCTTCCCTCCTTTCTTTCTTTCCTTCTTTCTTTCTTTCTTTCCTTCCTTCTTTCTTTCTTTCCTTCCTTCTTTCTCTCCAGGAGGATAAAACATGTAATATGTATCATTCTTTTGTGGTTACACCATTTGACATTTTCAGGAGCATTCAGTCTTACTTTTGGTAAAAAATGGTTTAATGTCATTTCAAATGATATAAAACCAACAAAAATACTAAATGTACATTTTAACAAACCTGATGCTGCTTTTAAATCTAGTTTAACTGATTTATGAATTCATCATCTTACCAACACTTATTATTACTGATCAGAAACGACTTCATTAAAGAGATAAAAGCAGACGTCAGTGAACCGAATATAAAATGATTGATTAGTAAAATCTGAACTGTGTGAAGAATAGAAATAATTCAACTTTGTACATAAAAGATAAAGAAGTAACTGAAGATCTGTGGTGTGATAAAAGGGGAGTTCAAGGTTCAAGCTCCGTTACCATGGCAACCTATGCTGCAAACTAACCCGGACCGGTTTCAGGTTTAGCCTGAAAGAAAATAAATGATTTAACATATTATATGGATTCATTAATCATCATTTAAAAAGAAAAGTTTACATAAAGTCGACTTAATAATAATAATAATCATATAAACAGTGTTGGGAGACTTAAACTAGTTGAACTATAATTAGCTGTAACTTGCTGGAAGTTAAACTACATTCATATTTTGTGCTGCTTCAAGTATTTAAACTACTTTTTGGGTCATTTTTTGTAGTTTAACTGAATTTAGAAACTACAAGTTTGGCCAATAACATTTTGTAGTTTATTATATTTAGTTTCATATAAACCACATGTTGATTTGTTTAATGCTGAGTTAAATGAGTATAATGAGTATAAGTAGGTGCTAAAGCTACTTTTTTTTAGCTTTAGTTTTACAAACTACATTTCTCTAGGGGTAGAAATGTAGTTTGTTCAAACTACTGCCAGGCTGAACTACATGTAGTTTTACAAGCTATGCTTGCAAAGTAGCTTCCCCAACAGTGCATATAAATATATATACACATATACACACGTGGACAAAATTGTTGGTACCCCTCTGTTAATGAAAGAAAAACCCACAATGGTCACTGAAATAACTTGACAAAAGTTTACTGAAAATTAACCAATGAAAATCAGACATTGCTTTTGAATTGTGATTGAACAGAATTATTTTTAAAAACAAACTAATTAAACAGGCCTGGACAAAAATGATGGTACCCTTAACTTAATATTTTGTTGCACAACCTTTTGAGGCAATCACTGCAATCGAACGATCTCTGTAACTGTCAATGAGACTTCTGCACATGTCAACAGGTATTTAGTCCCACTCCTCATGAGCAAACTGCTCCAGTCTCAGGTTTGAAGGGTGCCTTCTCCAGACGCCATGTTTCAGCTCCTTCCACAGAAGTGGGACCGAGGATTTAGATCCGGGCTCATAGAAGGCCACTTCAGAATAGTCCAATGTCTTGCTCTTAGCCATTTTTGGGTGTTTTAACTGTGTGTTTTGGGTCATTATCCTGTTGGAAGACCCATGACCTGCGACTGAGACCAAGCTTTCTGACACTAGGCAGCACATTTCCCTCCAGAATGCCTTGATAGTCTTGAGATTTCATTGTACCCCGCACAGATTCAAGACACCCTGTGCCAGATGCAGCAAAGCAGCCCCAGAACATAACTGAGCCTCCTCCATGTTTCACAGTAGGGACAGTGTTCTTTTCTTGGTATGCTTCATTTTTGCGTCTGTGAACATAGAGCTGATGTGCCTTGCCAAAAAGCTCCGGTTTTGTCTCATATGTCCAAAGGACATTCTCCCAGAAGCTTTGTGGCAAATTCCAGTCTCGCTTTTTTATGATTTGGTTTCAACAGTGGTGTCCTCCTTGGTCGTCTCCCATGAAGTCCACTTTGGCTCACACAATGATGGATGTCGCAATCTGACACTGATGTACGTTGACCTTGGAGTTCACCTTTAATTTCTTTGTAGGTTGTTTGGAGGGCTCTTTGGTTACCATTCGTATTATCCGTCTCTTCAATTTGTCATCAATTTTCCTCCTGAGGCCACGTCCAGGGAGGTTGGCTATAGTCCTGTGGACCTTAAACTTCTGAATAATATGTGCAACTGTAGTCACAGGAACATCAAGCTGCTTGGAGATGGTCTTATATCCTTTACCTTTAACATGCTTGTCTATAATTTTTATTTCTAATCTCCTGAGACAACTCTCTCCTTCGCTTCCTGTGGTCCATGTTCAGTGTGGTACACACCATGTCACCAAACAGCACAGTGACTATTTGTCACCCTTTAAATAGGCAGACTGACTGATTACAAGTTTGAAGACACCTGTAATGCTAATTAGAGGGCACACCTTAGTTTATCATTTCCCTATGGTCAAATTATTTTCAATCTTTTCTAGGGGTACCATCATTTTTGTCCAGGCCTGTTTAATTAGTTTGTTTTTTAAAATTATTCTGTTGAACCACAATTCAAAAGCAATGTCTGATTTTCATTGGTTAATTTTCAGTAAATTTTTATTTATTATTACTTTTGTCAGTTTCAAGTTATTTCAGTGACCATTGTGGGTTTTTCTTTCATTAACAGAGGGGTACCAACAATTTTGTCCACGTGTGTATATAGTCAACTTAATACTCATATATACACTGCTCAAAAAAAAATAAAGGGAACACTAAAATAACACATCCTAGATCTGAATGAATGAAATATTTTTATTAAATACTTTGTTCTTTACATAGTTGAATGTGCTGACAACAAAATCACACAAAAAATATCAATGGAAATCATATTCATTAACCCATGGAGGTCTGGATTTGGAGTCACACTCAAAATTAAAGTGGAAAAACACACTACAGGCTGATCCAACTTTGATGTAATGTCCTTAAAACAAGTCAAAATGAGGCTCAGTAGTGTGTGTGGCCTCCACGTGCCCGTATGACCTCCCTACAATGCCTGGGCATGCTCCTGATGAGGTGGCGAATGGTCTCCTGAGGGATCTCCTCCCAGACCTGGACTAAAGCATCCGCCAACTCCTGGACAGTCTGTGGTGCAACGTGGCGTTGGTGGATGGAGCGAGACATAATGTCCCAGATGTGCTCAATTGGATTCAGGTCTGGGGAACGGGCGGGCCAGTCCATAGCATCAATGCCTTCGTCTTGCAGGAACTGCAGACACACTCCAGCCACATGAGGTCTTGCATTGTCTTGCATTAGGAGGAACCCAGGGCCAACCGCACCAGCATATGGTCTCACAAGGGGTCTGAGGATCTCATCTCGGTACCTAATGGCAGTCAGGCTACCTCTGGAGAGCACATGGAGGGCTATGCGGCCCCCCAAAGAAATGCCACCCCACACCATTACTGACCCACCGCCAAACCGGTCATGCTGGAGGATGTTGCAGGCAGCAGAACGTTCTCCACGGCGTCTCCAGACTATGTCACGTCTGTCACATGTGCTCAGTGTGAACCTGCTTTCATCTGTGAAGAGCACAGGGCGCCAGTGGCGAATTTGCCAATCTTGGTGTTCTCTGGCAAATGCCAAACGTCCTTCACGGTGTTGGGCTGTAAGCACAACCCCCACCTGTGGACGTCGGGCCCTCATACCACCCTCATGGAGGCTGTTTCTGACCGTTTGAGCAGACACATGCACATTTGTGGCCTGCTGGAGGTCATTTTGCAGGGCTCTGGCAGTGCTCCTCCTGTTCCTCCTTGCACAAAGGTGGAGGTAGCGGTCCTGCTGCTGGGTTGTTGCCCTCCTACGGCCTCCTCCACGTCTCCTGATGTACTGGCCTGTTTCCTGGTAGCGCCTCCATGCTCTGGACACTACGCTGACAGACACAGCAAACCTTCTTGCCACAGCTCGTATTGATGTGCCATCCTGGATGAGCTGCACTATCTGAGCCACTTGTGTGGGTTGTAGACTCCGTCTCATGCTACCACTAGAGTGAAAGCACCGCCAGCATTCAAAAGTGACCAAAACATCAGCCAGAAAGCATAGGAACTGAGAAGTGGTCTGTGGTCACCACCTGCAGAACCACTCCTTTATTGGGGATGTCTTGCTAATTGCCTATAATTTCCACCTGTTGTCTATTCCAGTTGCACAACAGCATGTGAAATTGATTGTCAATCAGTGTTGCTTCCTAAGTGGACAGTTTGATTTCACAGAAGTGTGATTTACTTGGAGTCACATTGTGTTGTTTAAGTGTTCCCTTTATTTTTTTGAGCAGTGTATATATACATTCATACATAGCCCTTTATAGTCGAGTACATAGTCAACTTAATTATATATATATTTGTGTCTGTGTGTGTTCATAATATTGAACATTGAGGCCTGACAGAATAACAGCCTCATAAATATTGAACAACTGCAAAAATATTTGGACAAGAGATTTAAATCCATGTCTTTAACTGGTAGGAAGCGCTGTTTTTAAGTTATTGGTTATTGATTAGTACATTTAAAATAATGTCTAAAAAGTAAACTAAGACGTGTTTAGTGGATGCATGTCTCAGCGTTTCCCTTTTTCTGTTAATTGATGAGGTCCAGCCTTAATAACGACCTCAACCCATGAACTGTTTCTCTGTTAGTCAAGGCCTGTCCCTTGATTGAGGAGCTTGTACATGACAGAGCTGCTATAGTACATAGGGCACTGCAACAAGGAGATGGTAACGGCTGCGGCCTGCAGGAAGGCGGGCTGGACGTCCAGCTCCGCCTATAAATGTCCAGCCCCGCCCACAATCCACATCTATAAATTCTCCCCAAGTTGCTCCACCCCTTCCCATCTTCCCTCCCGGCTAAAACATAGGAGAGAAGACAAAGAGAAGTTGGAAAGTCAAGTTGGTGAGTGAAATGACGTTGCTACAATTAATGAAAAACTTTGTTCACATCTCATGGCGCTTTTGTTGCTGTACTGTTGTTGTATAACTTTAGGTTAATGGTCAACATTTAACTTGTGTGGTAACATGATCCTACGGGACGTTAGCGTTGTTAGCGTTAGTGTTGTTAGCGTTGTAAGAGAGAGAGAAACGAATGACTGTAACACTGTTGCTGGTGTTGCGGGTTTGATTCTTGTGAATCAAATTGAATTGTCTTTATGTAGAG
The DNA here is from genome assembly GCF_963691925.1 of Scomber scombrus. Lineage (NCBI taxonomy): Eukaryota > Metazoa > Chordata > Actinopteri > Scombriformes > Scombridae > Scomber > Scomber scombrus. The sequence continues at coordinate 33,276,373 of NC_084974.1, read as the reverse complement.
GGAATAACAACATGTTGCACTGTTTTGACCGAGTTTCTGAATTCCCGACTTTCCCTAAACACACCACAATTATGTACTAGACATTAGCGGGGCTGGACATTTGTAGGCGAGGCTGGACATGTGACGTACGTGACATGGGTGGGACTGGACTTGTGACGTACGCGACATGGGCGGAGCTGGACATTTGTAGACGGAGCTGGACATGTGATGTATGTGACATGGGCGGGGCTGGACATGTAAAGTACGTAACATGGGCGGGACTGGACATGTGACGTACGTGACATGGGTGGGACTGGACTTGTGACGTACGTGACATGGGCGGAGCTGGACATTTGTAGACGGAGCTGGACATGTGATGTATGTGACATGGGTGGGGCTGGACATGTGACAGGGGCGGGGCTGGACATGTGACGTACGAGGAATGGGCGGACCTGGACATTTGTAGGCGGAGCTGGACATGTGACGTATGTGACATGGGCGGGGCAGGACATGTGACGTATGTGAAATGGGTGGGGCTGGACATTTGTAGACGGAGCTGGACATGTGATGTATGTGACATGGGCGGGGCTGGACATGTTAAGTACGTAACATGGGCGGGGCTGGACATGTGACGTACGTGGAATGGGCGGAGCTGGACATTTGTAGACGGAGCTGGACATGGGGTTTATGTGACATGGGAGGGGCTGGACATGTAAAGAATATAACATGGGCGGGGCTGGACATGTGACTTATGTGACATGTGTGGGGCTGGACATTTGTAGGTGGAGCTGGACATGTGACATACGTGACATTGGCGGGGCTGGACATGTGACGTACGTGACATGGGTGGGGCTGGACATGTGACGTATGTGACATGGGTGGGGCTGGACATGTGACATGGGCGGGGCTGGACATGTGAAGTACGTGACATGGGTGGGGCTGGTCATGTGACGTATGTGACATGGGCGGGGCTGGACATGTGAAGTACGTGACATGGGCGGGGCTGGACATTTGTAGGTGGAGCTGTACATTTGACGTATGTGACATGGGTGGGGCTGGACATTTGACGTATGTGACATGGGCGGATCCGAACATGTGACGTATGTGACATGGGCGGGGCTGGACATTTGTAGGTGGAGCTGGACATGTGATGTACGTGACATTGGCAGGGCTGGACATGTGACCTATGTGAGTTGACTTACTCTGAGATGGGAAATTCTGAGTATTGGTTCCAGAACAGCTGATCTGAATTAGTTCAATCAACTCTGAGTAGGTTAACCTTGAGTTTAGCGCGTGCACGACCGCTATACAAAGCCATCATCAATGGAGCCCCGATACCTTGATTCACCATGGCAATTACTGAGAAAAAAAGCTTGAGTTACGTCACCTCACTGTAACTGGATCTCCCCCTGCAGGCCTGTGGCGAATATGATCATATATTTCACAAAAAGTAACACCGCTGCAGACACTGCTAATGAAACAGACTAAACCAACCTGAAACAAATACCTCATTTTAGAGTTGGACCCCCCCCCCCCCCCCCCCCATATCAACATATATATAACAACTTAACTTTCTTTCTTTCTTTCTTTTTTTATTGGTTGCCAGAGGTTTTACAATACAGCCACAAGAGTTTTGCTTCCTGACTTTTTTTTTTAACAGTTTTACATCACAGCACAATCTTTCATCTTTAACAATGTGTTGTATTTTAAAAGCTTGTTATATTATCCATTGTGTCAGTAAAGTTAGGATGTTTTCCACAATAACACCATGAATAGTTTTTATTGATGATCAGATCAAATCCATGTCAGAAGCACAAAAACACTGTGGGCTTTCACAGCTGGACAGATGTTATTAGATTGAAACATGAATAGAGCTGCATGCTGCTCATTGGATCCTGACAGTAACAACAGCAGAATCAACTGAGACTAATCAATGAATCATGTAGAAGCAAAAATAACTGAGTGTTTGAGTCTGAGACAGATCTGCTTCACAGTGCAGAGTGTGTGATGTTTGATTTTAGCAGCTGATCTTCAGTCAGCAGAGTTCCTGTCCACAGGAGAGACTCTCCCTCCTACAGAGAACACAGAGAGACTCTCCCTCCTACAGAGACACAGATGAACCAGAACACCAGACTCTAAACCCAGCATACAGAGGTTCAGTGAATGTGGTGTTGAAGGTGTGGAGGTGGATCAGTGTGTCAGAGGAGACCCTGTAGAAGGACAGAGTGCCAGCAGGACAGTCCACATACACTGCTACTCTGTTAGAGACAAAGGAGGAGGAGGAGGAGGAGGAGATGGATGTTTTTCTGGTTTTGGGCCAGACAGAGTAACCACCGTCAGCATAGCAGCTCAGACTCCAGGACTGATCATTCTCTCCAAACAAACAGTCCTCTCTGCTTCCTTTCCTGCTGATTCTTCTGTAACTCACTGATATAAAAACTCCTCCTCCTCTCCACTCGACCTCCCAGTAACAGCGACCAGTCAGAACATTTCTACACAGCAGCTGAGGATCTAGGTCAAATCTGTCTGGATGATCAGGATATGACTGATCCTTCCATACACATGTCACCTTCCTGTTGTTATCAGACAGTTTGAAGTTTCTGTTCACTGTGTTTGGATCCAGTTCCAGTTCACAGGCATCTGATGGAGAGAATGAGACACAATACAGCTGCAGTTTATCATCTGTTGATTTATTAACTACTTTACTGAAACCATTCAAACTTAAACCATCTCCATGACAACTGTGACACTCCATCACTGAGGAAGACCATGAGATGTGACTGAAAGCTTTGGACATACAGAGTAAGTGGACCTTTAACAGTTCAGTTAAAACATGAACAGTCAACATGACAGTGATATTAAGTAATCATGTTTTTTCATCAAGTTTGGTGTAAAGTGAAGGTCTTTGCACATCAAGTCTGTTATTTTCATCTCAAACTGTCGTCTGTTACAAACACGTTTTTGTCCAAATGCTCCAAACAGCTGAAGTCAGTATGAATGAATGAACTTTATCTGCAGGAGAGACATGAGGGACATTTAAGAGCAGGTAGCGCCACCATGTGGACATTTATAAAACAATTCTCTTTTAACTCCTGAACTGTGACGAACAGAAGGAAATTTCTGTTTCATGGGTTCATTGGTTCAAGATAAATGGCAGTTTAGGCCACGCCCATTTCTGCCAAAACATTTTCCATCATTTTGACCTTTTTTCACTTCTTTACATATTTCATCCACTTTTTCTCAAAGTCCTCATGAATCAAACTGAAAACACACTCACACTTCCTCAGACCAGGTTTCAGTCTCTGCTGTCCACCATGGTCCATCCTGGAGGAAGAGACAAAGACACAATCAGCTTCATACACCTTCACTCATATCCACCATTAAACATGAACCAGAGCCCCTCAGTGTCTGTCCATCTGTCCATACCTGAGAGTGTCCACCTCTCTGTCCATACCTGAGAGTGTCTACCTGTCTGTCCATACCTGAGAGTGTCCATTTGTCCATCCCTGAGAGTGTCCACCTGTCTGTCCATACCTGAGAGTGTCCATCTGTCCATACCTGAGAGTGTCCACCTGTCTGTCCATACCTGGGAGTGTCCACCTGTCTGTCCATACCTGAGAGTGTCCATCTGTCCATACCTGAGAGTGTCCACCTGTCTGTCCATACCTGAGAGTCTCCATCCGTCCATACCTGAGAGTGTCCACCTGTCTGTCCATACCCGATAGTGTCCACCTGTCTGTCCATACCTGAGTGTGTCCACCTGTCTGTCCATACCCGAGAGTGTCCACCTGTCTGTCCATACCTGAGTGTGTCCACCTGTCTGTCCATACCTGACAGTGTCCACCTGTCTGTCCGTACCTGAGTGTCCACTTATTTGTCCATACCTGAGAGTGTCCACCTGTCTGTCCATACCTGAGTTTGTCCAGTCTCCAGTGTGGATCCTTCAGTCCAGCAGACAGTCGCTTCTCTCCTGAGTCTCCTGGATGATTGTAGCTCAGGTCCAGCTCTCTCAGATGGGAGGGGTTGGAGCTCAGAGCTGATGCCAGAGAAGCACAGCCTTCCTCTGTGATCAGACATCCTGACAGACTGAACACACACAACAGTTCATCTAATGAGTTTGTATGAGGCAAGGTTAAGTTTGCTGATTTTCTTATTTCTCCTTATTTAAACATTTTTATATTGAAGCTTTGAGTTTGGAAGTTTAGTAATGGCCTAAATGTTATGTATAAGTATGTTTTATTGAATTTGATTATTTGTTAATCCTTTCTGTCTAAAACAAGCTATTTCAGTGATTTTTGAAACTTTGGTACTGTAGCTTTAAGAGACAGCAGCCTCACACACGGGTTTGACAGTAGGCTTGGGAGCTGGGTAATTAGTGGACCCTAGAGTAGCTGTGGAGACACACGGTTTTCATACCGTGTCCTCTCCTATATAGTTTTTATAATGAAAGGCCAATTCTGTGGATATTTTGTGACACTTTTTTATTAAAAGCTACATTGGCTGGACATGTGTATGCCAAGACACACAGCTACTTGACATCTGGCAGCTACAGAGCTTAAAAACATTCTCAGCTCAATAAACAGTATTTTGTCCTTCAGGCCTTTATGTTCACACTCAGCGCCCTCTGCTGTATGTTGGTGTCATGCAGATACATTTTAGGTTAGTAGTAGGAGAGAAAGCACATGTTCCTGCTGGAGGCTGCATTCTGATTTATGTTGGCAGAAGAAATACCTTTAAAGTTAAATATTGTTCCACAGAATATCTAAAGAAGATTTCAAAAAAATGTACTGATGTTTTAACTTAGTTCTTATTTTTCATTCCAACAATATTCACTGTGTGATCACAATCATTTAATTAGGCAACTTAGTGTCTTCCATCATATTTCAAATTATTTAATTTCATTCAGTGTCTAAACATTTAATTTGTATTTTACATAAAAAAGTTAAATGTAAAGAAAATCAGAAACATTTCCTGAGCAGCAGATATGCTTTTTTTGTTCACCTGCATGTAGAGAACATGACAGTAATTCTGTGTTGTATATTTTCTGTTATTCTTTCCATTATATTAGACTTCCATGAATTAATGCACATTGAGTCTTTATTGAAGATTAAATGACAAAAATATAAATCCTGACTCACATGTTGGTGTGGAAGGAGTTTTACTTACTGTATACTTGATGTTACATCACTTCCGCTCAGACAGCAGACTAAATCTTTTTATCATAAACTCTTCATATAAACTAGAAACTGGGGAGAAGCCAAAAATATGACTTTATACAGACAGTAATAAAACTGACCTGAGGGTTTCCAGTTCACAGTGTGGACTCTCCAGTCCAGCAGAAAGCTGCTTCACTCCTGAATCCTGCAGGTCGTTGTTACTCAGGTCCATATCTCTCAGACTAGAGGACTGGGAGCTGAGAACTGAGGACAGAGCTGCACAGCTTCTCTCTGAGAGATTACAGCCACTCAACCTGGAGAAGAGTTTTAATAAGTCAATTCACAGATCCAATATATAACAGACAATAAAAGCTTGGTGGGTAAACTTTTACAGACAGCTGAATCCTGACCTGAGGGTGTCCAGTCCACAGTGTGGACTCTCCAGTCCAGCAGAAAGCTGCTTCACTCCTGAATCCAGCAGGTTGTTGTTACTCAGGTCCAGATCTCTCAGACTAGAGGACTGGGAGCTGAGAACTGAGGACAGAGCTGCACAGCTTCTCTCTGAGAGGTTACAGCCACTCAACCTGGAGAAGAATCAGCAGAACAAAAGAATTGCAAACATTACTTTTCTTCATTGAGCAAAGATGAAACTACATTAATCTGGATAGTTCTGTGTGCACCTACAGAGCTTTGTTGGATGCTTTGACCATTGGCAGCAGCCTCAGAAGAGCCTCCTCTGAAGCAGAGTATTTCTTCAGGTCAAACACGTCCAGATCTTTTCCTGATGACAGTAAGATGAAGACCAGAGCTGACCACTGAGCAGGAGACAGTTTATCTGTGGAGAGATTTCCTGACCTCAGGTACTGTTGGATCTCCTCCACTAGAGAACGATCATTCAGTTCATTCAGACAGTGGAACAGATTGATGGTTCTCTCTGCAGACACATTCTCACTGATCTTCTTCTTGATGTACTGGACTGTTTTCTGATTGGTCTGTGAGCTACTTCCTATCTGTGTCAGCAGACCTCTTAGGAGAGTCTGATTGGTCTGCAGTGAAAGACCCAGGAGGAAGCGGAGGAACAAGTCCAGGTGTCCATTTGGACTCTTTAAGGCCTCGTCTACAGCACTCTGGTAGAGATGTGTTGGTTCAGGTTTGTCATTAAAGATTTTAAACCACCAGGATGTAATTAATTCAGGCCACCAGGATGTTGCCAGCAGATTGACTCCAGACTTGATGAATGTCAGATGGACATGAAGAGCAGCCAGAAACTCCTGAACACTCAGATGGACGAAGCAGAACACCTTGTCCTGGTACAGCCCTCTCTCCTCTTTAAAGACTTGTGTGAAAACTCCTGAACACACTGAGGCTGCTCTGATATCGATGCCACACTCTGTCAGGTCTGATTCATAGAAGATCAGGTTGCCTTTCTGCAGCTGCTCAAAAGCCAGTTTTCCCAGAGACTCAATCATCTTCCTGCTCTCTGGACTCCAGTGTGGATCTGTCTCAGCTCCTCCTTCATACTTGACCTTCTTCAGTTTGGACTGAAGCACCAGGAAGTGGATGTACATCTCAGTTAGGGTCTTGGGCAGCTCTCCTCTCTCTCTGCTTTTCAACACATCCTCCAGAACTGTAGCAGTGATCCAGCAGAAGACTGGGATGTGGCACATGATGTGGAGGCTTCGTGATGTCTTGATGTGGGAGATGATAGTGCTGGCCTGCTCCTCATCTCTGACTCTCTTCCTGAAGTACTCCTCCTTCTGTGGGTCAGTGAACCCTCTGACCTCTGTCACCATGCCAACACACTCAGGAGGGATCTGATTGGCTGCTGCAGGTCGTGTGGTTATCCAGAGGCGAGCAGAGGGAAGCAGTTTCCCCCTGATGAGGTTTGTCAGCAGCACATCCACTGAGGTGGACTCTGTAACATCAGTCAGGATCTCATTGTTGTGGAAGTCCAGAGGAAGTCGACACTCATCCAGACCGTCAAAGATGAACACAACCTGGAACTCTTCAAACCTGCAGATTCCTGCTTCTTTGGTTTCAGTAAAGAAGTGATGAACAAGTTCCACCAAGCTGTACTTTTTCTCTTTCAGCACATTCAGCTCTCTGAAAGTGAATGGAAATGTGAAGTGTATGTCCTGGTTGGCTTTGTCTTCAGCCCAGTCCAGAGTGAACTTCTGTGTTAAAACTGTTTTCCCAATGCCAGCCACTCCCTTTGTCATCACTGTTCTGATTGGTTCATCTCTTCCAGGTGAGGCTTTAAAGATGTCTTCTTGTCTGATTGTTGTTTCTGGTCTGTCTGGTTTCCTGGATGCTGTTTCAATCTGTCTGATCTCATGTTCATCATTGACCTCTGCAGTCCCTCCCTCTGTGATGTAGAGCGGTGTGTAGATCTGATTCAGAAGGGTTGGGTTTCCTGCTTTAGCGATCCCCTCAAACAGACACTGGAACTTCTTCTCCAGGTTAGACTTGAGTTTACGTCGACACTTTGCAGCACGAGCTCCTGAATGAACAAACAACAAATGAAATCAGTGAGTGGATCCTACAGAAAGTCTAGAAATCTGAACATGTAAGTGTGTCTGTGTAGTTTTTCCTCCTTCATCAATTTTATTCAGCTCATCAGTGGAGGACAAACAGCCTCTGATCTGATGCAGATGTGTGCAGCATATTTACAGCAAAGTTTGAACTATAAACCTCTCCCATGTTGCCTCCATTTCCTCTCAATCATGTTAAATCTGTTAAAATCCTCTTACTGCTCTGCAGACGCTCAGCCAGCTCCTCCTGCTTCATTCTCCTCAGGAAGTGCAGTGTGATCTTCAGAAATGCGTCTCTGCTGCTCCTCCTCTGCTCTTTCTCCTCACCATCCAACACTTCCTCATCCTCACTCTGACTCTCTAAGCATTCTGGGTAATTTGGACTCAGACCCCTCTGGACTCTCTTCAGCTCGTTCTTCACAAAAGTGACGATGTTCTCCTCCAGAAGCTGGAACAGAAAGATAAAGGGAACATTTAATTTAAACCGGTAGAACACAACATGTGATTCATGTGTCAGTCTGAAGGCCTGCTGGTCTAAACAGAGCAGCATGGACACCGTTAGGACCTGAATGCTACTTTAGTATTTCATCTGTGGTTGATGGAGTTAATAGTAAAAGGTGTGTTTGTACATGTACACACCATAAATATGGAGTCCAGCTGTGTTTGATGCTGCTGTGCAGACTGATCACTGGGAACCTCTGAGCTCTGCTGCTGAACTCTGTGGACAAAACATCACGTATAAGGACATTTAATGACTCAAATCTGCACACAGTTTATTAAAGATGTTCTATCATGAATACTAAATGAACTCCTGTAAATGCTGCTCTGATTACTGGATGTTAAATTCTGACCTTCCATCAGCAGGTTGTCCATCTTTAAACACAATAGGCTGATGCATAGACCAGTCACTCTTCATGGACACACAGCTGGGTTCAGGAGAGTCTGCTCTCTGCTGCTGCATCCTGATATGAATAAAGAAGTGAAAAAAGCATGTAGTTAACACCAAAGAACTGCTGTCCAGCTTCACTGAGTCTCTGCTGTCCAGCTTCACTGAGTCTCTGCTGTCCAGCTTCACTGAGTCTCTGCTGTCCAGCTTCACTGAGTCTCTGCTGCCCAGCTTCACTGAGTCTCTGCTGTCCAGCTTCACTGAGTCTCTGCTGCCTCTACAGACACCCAGCCAGCTCCCAAAACATCAGCCCCCCCTTCTGAGGTCCTCCTGCCTCTTGGTCTCCTTTCTACGTAGTTTTGTTGACACCTTGGTCCCCAAAGTTTCTGCCCTGAGCAGCTCTTTCAGCCTCCAGAGTGGTCCTGCCTATCTGTCCTGCCATCTTTCTCCTCTTTGTTTTCTCCCTCCTGACCAGCCTGGAGGGACATTTGGGAGCTGTCCCTTGAGGGGCGACTGTCATGATTCCTGTTTAAGCTCTGTTTGTGTTGTCCTGTCTGTTTCTGTCCCTGCCTTCAGTTTCACACCCACCTGCTCACCTGCTGCCACTGTGTAATTCCCTCATCAGCTCCTCACTACATATACTGCTCTCACTCATTTTCTTTAATTCTAGACACTAGATTGTGATGCTGTTCCTGTCTGTTCCTGTTCCTCTTTTTACCTGTTCCTGCTGGTTTCAACCTTATTTGAACTGCTTTCCCTTTATGGTCTGTAAGCCTGTTTGTGGGTTTCTGAGCATTAAAGCTGTTTCCATTCAACCTGTCTGTGGTGTTTTCTGCCTGGTTCACCTGTTCCGCCCCACATAACACAGGAGGTTTATTCAGCCCAAACAGCCAACCAACCATTTTTACATTCTTACCTTCCATCAGCAGGTTGTCCATCTTTAAACTTAATAGGACGATCCATAGACCAGTCACTCTTCATGGACACACAGCTGGGTTCAGGAGAGTCTGCTCTCTGCTGCTGCATCCTGATACAAACAAACAACAAATCAAAGAGTTTAAAAAGGTGAATTTTGAGCAGACTGTCAGCAGCTGAAGTTTTAGAAGCAGAATGAAAATCAGTAAGAAGACAGTGGATGAGAAACGTTCTCCTGTTCATCAAAATGTCATCTGATGAAAGATGCTGTCTCATCTTAGTTGATTAGTTGACTAATCAGTGGTTGAGCTCTTTGTTAACTCACAAAGATAGTAGTTCATTCTGAGTTATTGTGACTTATTATTCAGTAGTTGAGTGTCAGATGTGACAGTGAGTGTGAATAATGATGGTGGAGTGATGTGAGTGGAGAACAGTGATGGACAGTTAGAGATCCTCATCTCACCTCTGAGCTTTGGTCTGGCTGTCATGTTCCCCACACAGAGAGCTTTTAGAGGGAGGGACTCCCTCCTCTCTGTCCTCACACTGATCCATAGCAGAGAAACACCTTCACACAAACACAACAACATGCTCATTCATTACAACCAGCTGCACATCACACAGGTCTGCACTGCTGTCTAACATCCTGTCATTATTCATTCCACCACCAGATGGAGCCAAAGTAACAAACTATTTAAAGACTTTCACTGAGCTTTAATGTTTAATAACTTACTTTCTGAATGTTCCACTGACTTTTCATTTGCCTGATTAAATAACTGAATATCATGAATGAAAAGACTTTTTCAACAGTATTTCTGTCACCTTCTTTTAACACATTTCACAGTATATTATTATATCAATCAATCAATCTTTATTTATATAGCGCCAAATCAAAACAAAAGTCATCTCAAGGCACCTTAGACATAGAGCAGGCTAAACTGAACTCTTTAAGTTTAATTTAAAGAGACCCAACATTCTCACATGAGCAGCACTTGGCGATAGTGGCAAGAAAAAACTCCCTTTTAACAGGAAGAAACCTCAGAACCAGACTCAAAGTGGGAGAACATTTGCCTCGACCGGTTATATAGCTTTTACCTGTTAATCATTAACCGTCCCACCTGTTAAACAAACTCTTTCTGTTGGACTGTGGATTAGTTATTATAATAACTGTCATAATGTTTGTCAGGTTCAAGATGACTGAATGAGGTGACCTTTGATACGCACAATTAAATGAATCAAACACACAATTACTGACTTCAAGAAACAGTTTTACACAAACAACAGTCAATCACTTTAGTCTATTTATCTAAAGTTTAGTACAATGAATGTCATCGTACCCAAACCCTTTAACAGCCAGGTTCAGTTGTTGGGCAGGGTGCTGAACCATTTGAGAATGACCCAAAAGATGAGTCTAATCTTTATATTATATGGAGTACATACTGTATATTACATGTTCATACTCATACAACTCATTTTATAGTATTAGCAGTCAGTGAAAGGCTCCTAATAAAGCTTTGAACCCAAAAATAGAGAAAAGAAAACAGCAGTACACTCTCAGAAGATCACACATCATAAGCAAGTATCCACTGAAATACAGGCAACCAGTGTTATACTAGAAACACACAAAAAGGACATCTCTGAATTTAAATGGAGCTCATAACTCAAACATAAATACATTTCTCACTTTACATCATATTGATCATATTGTTATTAATACACTGCCTACCTCTTCCTCGCGCTGCTTCTCTTCCGTGTTTGCAGGTGAAAGAGAGAGAGAGACGTGACGCTCTATCTATTAAAGCCAGTTGTTTACTTTGTTCCATACAACACCCACAAACCACACATTCACTCATCCACTTCACACAGTGTAAAAGCCAACATATAATGAACCTGCTACACAGGCCTACAGCAGCATCACACCCCAGTGATATAAAACACATGATAAACAAACAGCATATCAGATATGTATATATCTGGTCAATCACAACAGATAATATTACTGAACACATAGAATAATGGTTCTTACCATTAAAGGTTCTTCTTTCTCTTTGCAGAGTCAGAGATCAGGTGTTAATAGTTCAGCTCCTTCACCGGCTCAAACTCCAGTCATCAGAGAGAAAGAACACAGAAAGCCTCTTCACTGTAAATATGACTTTAGTCACAGGACTTTTTTATTTAATTATTATTGTAGCCATTTCTTTCTCATTTTTCACACACACCAGATAATACAAACTAACCTCAGAGCATTGTGAGCAGCCGTTAAAATGAGAAATGAATCAATCGATCATGAGATTTGATTTTCTTCACACGAAAACAACAATAATGTTCAACAGTGTGTCTGTTTCTGTTGAGTCCGACCAAAGTTAGTTTAATATGAAATGTTTATAATAAATAAATATATTTATATGAATGAGAGAAAATTCAAACATGAACTGTCTCTTTATATCACTTCAAGCTTTAAATAATAAGACTGAATTCTTTAATGTGTTCACATCAAGTGGGGAGTTCTGGTCCTCTGAAATGAGGCCAACGCGGAAGTAACTTAAAACTGCATTCTATCAAAAGGCCACCAGGGGGCGACCGTTTTGGTGTCAAAAGGACTTCCGTCTCTATACAAGTCAATGGAGAATTCACCAACTTCTCACTTGATTTCTAACCTCAGTAAACGTTTTCAAAATGTGTTTATGGTCTCAATCGCTAGTTTAAAGCCTTCTTCAATGCAGTATGATGTTCATTTGGGACATTTTGGCCTCCCTGATTTTATATGTGACGATAAAGCAGGGTATGCATTAGGGCGTGGCTACGTGGTGATTGACAGGTTGATTGGTTCACAGGTTCAGGAGGGCGCCTCATGCTCCTCCTGATGCCCATATAAGTAGAATCCCTGTTTTTATTTTTCTTGCACGCTGTGGTCTGCTGGAGAGGAGGCAGCACAGACATGAAGAGGATGTGAGTAAAGCTGACATCCATGATGACAACACCTCTCACCTCTGCAGATCATTCCTGCTGCTGTCAGACTCTAAACACCTGAACAACCTGAACATGTTGGACTTTCTTCTCTCAGTCACTACTACTCATCATATATTTATATAATTATGTCTGTATTTATATTTTTCACATTATAAACTGTTTATCATGTGCAATATTATTTATATTCTGATCACTTTACATTTAGTACTTGTTTATTTATGTTTATGTTTATTCTGTAGTTCATATTAAACATCTGTTGCTGCTCTAATAAATGAATTTCTCTGTTTGTGGGATTAATAAAGTATCTGATCTAATGTTTGTTTTCACTCATCCTGACAGTCTGAACTCAGGGATTACATCAATCGTTCGGTGACGTCATTCAGGGCACGCGGGACTCTGTCGTCACGTAGAAACAACATTTCCCATGATCCCCCGCGGTGTTGCTGCTGCCGCTGCAGCCTCACTGATCTGTTTACTGAGCTGCGGACCTAAAGGAGGACAGGCGCTCTTGTCCCGCCGCGAGGACAGGTGAGACACACGAGGACAGGTGAGCGGCTCGCGACCCAACAGCTGATCCGTGTTTGTTTGTTTGTTTCCGGTGATGCTCTGAAGGCCTCACGTGACTCTACAGCAGATACTGTAAATAACATGAGTGTTCCCGCGACTCTGTTGTTATATTTATTATATTTATTATATTTATTATATTTATAGTATTTATTATATTTATTATAGTTATAGTATTTATAATATTTATAGTATTTATAGTATTTATTGTATTTATAGTATTTATTATATTTATAGTATTTATAATATTTATAATATTTATTATATTTATAGTATTTATTATATTTATTATATTTATTATATTTATCGTATTTATTATTATTATTATATTTATTATATTTATAGTATTTATTATATTTATTTTATTTACCGTCATTACTGCAGAGTTACAGTTTGTAGTATTTATGATTTGCTGCTTCATCAATCAGCTGATCGACAGGAAATTAATTGGCAACAATATAAAACATCTAATAAATAAAATGATGATTTTAGTTTAAACAGCTTTTCAGACGTGAAGATGTGAAGCTTTCCTTTGTTTCACAGCCAATAAACTGATCAATAAACTGATCAATAAACTGATCAATAAAGAATCCTAATTTCTGATATTTTATAGACATAATCATTATTATTTGCAGATCTTCTGACTTTATTCTTCTATGTTATAGCTTAATAATAAAACTTGAATCATTTTTACTGTTTTATTTCTATTTAGATCAAATTCACTTAAATATTTTATTTATTACTTTTTAATGTAAATAATATTTGTGTGATGAGGTACTTGTACTTTACTGTAGTACAGTTTGAGGTACTAGTACTTTACTGTAGTACAGTTTGAGGTACTAGTACTTTACTGTAGTACAGTTTGAGGTACTTGTACTTTACTGTAGTACAGTTTGAGGTACTTGTACTTTACTGTAGTACAGTTAGAGGTACTAGTACTTTACTGTAGTACAGTTTGAGGTACTTGTACTTTACTACAGTAGTATAATTATTATTAAAGTATCAGAGTACTGTTTTTGTGTCTCTGCAGAGTTCAGGGGTCAGCGGTCAGGTAACGGGGTCAAAGGTCACAGCTCCATGTGGTCTGGTAGAAGATGAGAGATCATGACTTTGGACGGAGCGAGCTGCCGGGGTCAGAGGTCAAACCCTGCCAGGTGAGAGCACGAGGCGTTCAGGGTCCCACTTCACAGTCTGGACAGATTCAGTTTATTATCACAGTGTAAATATCATATTATAGTTAGTAAATGTGTTTAGTTATTTAATATAATACAATGAAATCTATAATCAATCATCTATGTACAAAATAAATATTAATAAACAAAAACAAATTATGTTGAATTAAATGTATTTCACTTTTATAAGAATCTGATAATTATATTATTACATTATAAACATATGTATATAATTATAATATGTATAATTTATATTTATATATGTAGAATATAGAAATATATTATATTCATATTATAGTCTCTATTTAAAATTTCAAGAAAAGCAAATGATGCTGAAATAAACACACACACACACACACACACACACACACAGAGTCTTTGTTTACATAATGAAGCCCCGCCCCCCTGATGCTGAAGCAGGCTTCTGATTGGCTGACATCATGTGAGGAAAATGAGGATGTGAGCTCTGCACGTGCTCAGTAGCAGCTGAGACACGGAGGTCAGCCTGCTGGTTACCATGGCAACAACAATGATGCTGTGTGTGTATATGTAGTTTTAATGGTGAAGGCTGTAGTTAATGAAGAGTGTGTGTGTGTGTGTGTGTGTGTGTGTGTGTGTGTGTGTGTGTGTGTGTGTGCTTAGGATGCGTCGGGTGTGTGTTCGGACAGATCAGCTGGTTGCCATGGTGAAGAGTTGGAGGAGGGCGGAGCTACAGACCAAAACAAAGCAGGTGGAGACAGGTAACACACACACACACACATAAACACACACATATATACACACACACGTACACACACACATATATATATACACACACATACACACACACACACACATATACGCACACATATAAACACACACACACACATACACACACACACACACACACACACACACACTCACACACAGTTAAAGACACAACTCTGTGTATGTGTACGTATGTGTGTGTGTGTGTTTATTTGTGTGTGTATATGTGTCTATATATATATGTGTGTGTGTGTGTGTGTTTATGTGTGTGTGTATATATATGTGTGTGTGTGTATATGTGTCTATATATATGTGTGTGTGTGTGTGTGTGTGTGTTTATATGTGTGTGTGTGTGTGTGTATCAGGCGTGCTCACCCCGTCGACAGCGCCGGTCTTTTCTCCTTCATGACGTTTCATTGGCTGACTCCTCTGGCGGTCCTCGCCCGCCGGAAAGGACGCCTCCTATTGGACGACATCTGGCCCGTGTCACCGCGGGAGGGTTGCCATGCCAACAGCCTGAGGTGGGCGGGAGCTTTTTTTTTTTGATGAGCCTATCAGAACTGTTCATTTCACCTGGTGGTTTAATACACTACATTACCCAGAATGCACCCTGCTCTGTCTCAGGTTGGCGTCTCTGTGGGAAGAGGAGCGGAGGTCAAAGGGCAGCGAGGCGTCTCTGGGCTCCGTGGTCTGGTCCTTCTGCCGGACCCGACTCCTGCTGTCCATCCTCTGCCTCACCGTCACCCAGCTGGCAGGGTTCAGCGGCCCGGTGAGTCTGCGCCAGTTACACCAGTAACACCAGTAACACCAACCAGTAACACCAGTAACACCAATAACACCAATAACACCAGTAAGACCTGTAACACCAGTAACACCAACCAGTAACACCAGTACGACCAACCAGTAACACCAGTAACACCAGTAACACCAACCAGTAACACCAACCAGTAACACCAGTAACACCAGTAACACCAATAACACCAATAACACCAGTAACACCAGTAACACCAGTAACACCAATAACATCAATAACACCAGTTACACCAGTAACACCAGTAAGACCAACCAGTAACACCAGTAACACCCATAACATCAATAACATCAGCTACACCAGTAACACCAGTAAGACCAACCAGTAACACCAGTAAGACCAACCAGTAACACCAGTAAGACCAGTAACACCAGTAACACCAATAACACCAGTAACATTTTGACCAGTATGACCAATAAAAGCAGCAAGACCAGTATAACCAGTCTAGCCAGTGTAACCAGTGTAACCAGTATAACCAGTATAACCAGTGTAACCAGTATAACCAGTATAGCCAGTGTAACCAGTGTAACCAGTATAGCCAGTGTAACCAGTATGACCAGTGTAACCAGTGTAACCAGTATAACCAGTGTAACCAGTGTAACCAGTATAACCAGTGTAACCAGTGTAACCAGTATAGCCAGTGTAATCAGTATAACCAGTGTAACCACTGTAACCAATATAACCAGTGTAACCAGTATAACCAGTATAACCAGTATAACCAGCATAACCAGTGTAACCAGTGTAACCAGTATAACCAGTGTAACCAGTATAACCAGTATAACCAGTGTAACCAGTATAACCAGTATAACCAGTGTAACCAGTATAACCAGTGTAAGCAGTGTAACCAGTATATAACCAGTATAACCAGTGTAACCAGTATAACCAGTGTAACCAGTATAACCAGCATAACCAGTATAACCAGTGTAACCAGTGTAACCAGTATAACCAGTATAACCAGTGTAACCAGTGTAACCAGTATAACCAGTATAACCAGTGTGCTCCCCAGGCCTTCGTGGTGAAGCGGTTGCTGGACTACTCCGAGCAGCAGGAGGCTGATCTGGGCTTCGGGCTGCTGCTGGTTCTGGGTCTGCTGGGGACGGAGCTGGTCCGGTCCTGGTCTCTGGCTCTGACCTGGGCCCTGAACTACCGGACCGGGACGCGGCTCCGAGGGGCCGTCCTCAGCCTGGCGTTCACCAAGATACTGCGGCTCCGCAGCGTGAGGGACAAGTCCATGGGACAGGTGAGGGACACGTTCGTACAGGTGAGGGACACGTTCGTACAGGTGAGGGACACGTTCGTACAGGTGAGGGACACGTTCGTACAGGTGAGGGACACGTTCGTACAGGTGAGGGACACGTTCATACAGGTGAGGGACACGTTCATACAGGTGAGGGACAGGTCCATGGGACTGGTGAGGGACACGTTCATACAGGTGAGGGACACGTTCATACAGGTGAGGGACACGTTCCTACAGGTGAGGGACACGTTCATACAGGTGAGGGACAGGTCCGTACAGGTGAGGGACACGTTCGTACAGGTGAGGGACACGTTCGTACAGGTGAGGGACACGTTCATACAGGTGAGGGACACGTCCGTACAGGTGAGGGACACTTTCATATAGGTGAGGGACACGTCCGTACAGGTGAGGGACACGTCCGTACAGGTGAGGGACACGTTCATACAGGTGAGGGACACGTTCATATAGGTGAGGGACACGTCCATGGGACAGGTGAGGGACACGTCCATACAGCTGAGGGACAAGTCCATACAGGTGAGGGACAAGTCCATACAGGTGAGGGACACATTCATACAGGTGAGGGACACGTTCATATAGGTGAGGGACACGTTCATACAGGTGAGGGACACGTTCATACAGGTGAGGGACAAGTCCATACAGGTGAGGGACACGTCCTTACAGGTGAGGGACACGTTCATACAGGTGAGGGACACGTCCATACAGGTGAGGGACAAGTCCATACAGGTGAGGGACACATTCATACAGGTGAGGGACAAGTCCATACAGGTGAGGGACACATTCATACAGGTGAGGGACACGTTCATATAGGTGAGGGACACGTTCATACAGGTGAGGGACACGTTCATACAGGTGAGGGACACGTCCGTACAGGTGAGGGACACGTTCGTACAGGTGAGGGACACGTTCATATAGGTGAGGGACACGTTCGTACAGGTGAGGGACACGTCCTTACAGGTGAGGGACACGTCCGTACAGGTGAGGGACACATTCATACAGGTGAGGGACACGTTCATATAGGTGAGGGACACGTTCATACAGGTGAGGGACACGTCCGTACAGGTGAGGGACACGTCCGTACAGGTGAGGGACACGTTCGTACAGGTGAGGGACACGTTCATATAGGTGAGGGACACGTCCGTACAGGTGAGGGACACGTTCGTACAGGTGAGGGACACGTTCGTACAGGTGAGGGACACGTTCATATAGGTGAGGGACACGTCCGTACAGGTGAGGGACACGTTCGTACAGGTGAGGGACACGTCCGTACAGGTGAGGGACACGTCCTTACAGGTGAGGGACACGTCCGTACAGGTGAGGGACACGTTCGTACAGGTGAGGGACACGTTCATACAGGTGAGGGACACGTACGTACAGGTGAGGGACACGTCCATACAGGTGAGGGACACGTCCATACAGGTGAGGGACACGTCCGTACAGGTGAGGGACACGTCCTTACAGGTGAGGGACACGTCCGTACAGGTGAGGGACACATTCATACAGGTGAGGGACAGGTCCATGGGACAGGTGAGGGACACGTTCATACAGGTGAGGGACAGGTCCATGGGACAGGTGAG
>NC_084974.1:33220313-33255313 GCF_963691925.1 Scomber scombrus | reverse complement strand
AGAATGAAAGAAAGAGAAAGAAAGAAAGAAAGGAGGAAGAAGAAATAGAAAACTCAAAGTAAAAGGAAAGAAAGAAAGAAAGAGGATGAAGAGGAGAAAGAAAGTCTCACTTCCTGTCTCTCTTCCTGTCTCTCTTCCTTTCTCTCTTCCTGTCTCACTTCCTGTCTCTCTTCCTGTCTCACTTCCTGTCTTTCTTCCTGTCTCACTTCCTGTCTCATTTCCTGTCTCACTTCCTCTCTCTCTTCCTGTCTCTCTCCTGTCTATCTTCCTGTCTCTCTTCCTGTCCCACCTTCCCTGTCTCTCTTCCTGTCTCTCGTCCTGTCTCTCGTCCTGTCTCACTTCCTGTCTCACTTCCTGTCTCTCTTCCTCTCTCACTTCCTGTCTCACTTCCTGTCTCTCTTCCTGTCTCTCTTCCTGTCTCACTTCCTGTCTCAATCCCTGTCTCAATCCCTGTCTCACTTCCTGTCTCACTTCCCGTCTCACTTCCTGTCTCTTCAGGCCCTTCACCGTTGTGACGGTCTTCAACGCCATGACCTTTGCCCTAAAGGTCACGCCTTTCTCTGTGAAGTCTCTGTCGGAGGCGTCTGTGGCCGTGGAGAGGTTCAAGGTGAGGCTCAGTATGCGGGTGGGGGGGGGGGGGGGGGGGGGGGGGTATCAGCTGTTCCCCCCGGCTGCTGGAGGGAAGGAAGGAAGGACCAGACTAATCGCAGCAGCTGCAGCGCCCCCAGCAGGCCAAACTGCTGAGTTACATTCAAATAAAAACCAACTCTCCTGCTCTTTCATCTTTTATTCTTTTATCTTTCATCCTCAGACACTCTGGGCTCAGTTTCAGCCGCCTCTCGTTCTCTTTTCAGAGGTCTCTTCCTGTTGCCGGAGATCGACGGCGTCCGGTGCGTTGCCTGGCGATCCTCAGGTTGCCGTGGAGATGAGTGGAGCCAGTCTGGCTGGGAAGGAGGCGGGCAGAGCGCCCAGCCGAGCCCGTCTGTCCGAGCAGCGAGAGACAAGTACGAGACGTTCACTGCACCTGTTTGTTGGTAGAGCTGATGCTGCGTTCAGGGGCTGCTTGGAAAAAACAACACTCAACACATAACAGACTCACGTTTATATTTTAACACCAAATATCACATTTATTTATAAAGCGTATTAACACACCGGTCAAATCATTAAAAAACAAACTTCCTCCCTTCCTTCCTTCCTTCTGTCTGTCCTTTCCTCCCTCCTTCCTTCTCTATTTCTTTCCTCCCTCCTTTCCTTCCTTCCTTCCTTCCTTCCTTCCTTCCTTCCTTCCTCCCTTCCTCCCCCCCCCCTCCCCTCCCTCCCACCTTCCTTCCTTCTTTCTTTCTTTCCTCCGTCCTTCATTCCTTCCTTTCCTTCCTTCCTCCCTTCCTTCTTTTCGTTCCTCCCTTCCTTCCTTCCTCCCTCCTTTCCTTCCTTCCCCATCCTTTCCTTCCTTCTTCTTTCCTCCCTTCCTTCCTCCCCTCCTTTCCTTCCTTCCTTCCTTCCTTCCCTCCTCCTCCCTCCCTCCCTCCCTCCCTCCCTTCCTTCCTTCCTTTCCTTTCCTTCCTCCCTTCCTTCCTTTTCCTTCCTTCCCTCCTTTCCTCCCTCCCTCCCTCCCTCCTTTCCTTCCCTTCTTCCTCCCTCCCTCCTTTCCATCCTTCCTTCCTCCCTCCCACCTTTCCTTCCTTCTTCCTTCCTCCTTTCCTTCCTTCCTTGCTCCCTCCTTCTCTTCCTTCCTTCCTTGACTCGAGGGCAACAGGAGGGCTAAATATCTGGTGTCTCTGTGTCCTACAGGAGCAGAGGACAGAGTGGCCCTGCAGGAGGAGCAGGAGCAGGTGATTGGGCTCCCTACTAAGAGGAGGAGGAGGAGGAGAAGGAGCCCTGAGTCCAGATGAGGAAGAGGGGGAAGAAGGCGAGGATGTGGAGGTGTTACCCCCCCTCCTCTGCCCGTCCCCTCTGGTGTCTCCTCGACTGCAGAGCACTCTGCACCACATCGACCTGAAGATCCAGCAGGTAATAAAATACCACAAATCCTGTTAGAGTGAAGAAAAGAGGCTCAGTGGTCCGTGTGGAACCCTGACTCCCTCAGCCTGGACTCAGACTGGCACTCTACAGACCTGAAAGACAGAAATACTTGTGATAATATCAGCGTGTGATATTGTGTTCAGACAGACCGGGAACAGATTGACTCAGACTGACCTAAAACAGCTCAGCTTAAACCATCGAGATGATGGGAGATCACCACAACTCCAGTAAAACGCCACCATCTCTTTCTGATAGGGATGTCCGATATTATCGGCCGATATTTACTTATAAATGTAATATCGGGAAGTATCGTATCGGGTTTTATAACCGATATTTGTTCTGTAGGCTTCAGCATTTCCGAGCCTGCATGAACGCAGCATGGGACGTTTACCGGCGCTTGAGGACGTTTAACAACAACAACACGCTAGACTCGTTGATCTCTAACTGTGGCTAACCGTGGCTGGAGTCCGGTGGATCCTATCTGGGTCCTATCTGGGTCCTATCTGGGTCCTTATCTGGGTCTTATCTGGGTCCTATCTGGATCCTACTCTGCTGGAGACACAACAGCTGAGGAGGACCGAGTGAGAGGATGTTCCTGTAAAAGGTCCCGCCTCCAGAAAACGGGGCTTATGTCTGTGGTTTGGAACTATTTCCAAGCGTTCCCTACGGATAGTAAATGACTGCAAAGCAGCATAATAAATATGGCAGTGCCATGTTGGCTTTTTTTCCATAACTTAAATTGAAGTTGTTCTCTTATTTTGCACAGACAGTGTTTACCTGTGGAAAGCCATGTTGCATTTACATCTCTCTCTCTCTCTCTCTCTCTCTCTCTCTCTCTCTCTCTCTCTCTCTCTCTCTTCTCTCTCTCTCTCTCTCTCAGGGGCAGCTGGTTGTGTGTGTGGAAGTGTCGGCAGTGGAAAAAACGTCTCTGATCTCGGCCATCTTAGGACAGGTGATGTTACCACTAGTATTAATAACTGATCACTAGTATTGATGACTGATCAGTAGTGTTCATAACTGATCAGTAGTATTAATAACTGATCACTAGTATTGATGACTGATCAGTAGTGTTCATAACTGATCAGTAGTATTAATAACTGATCACTAGTATTGATGACTGATCAGTAGTATTGATGATGGGTGTCTGGACAGATGACGGTGTTGGAGGGCAGCGTGGCGGTCCGAGGACGGCTGGCCTACGTGGCTCAGCAGGCCTGGATCCTGAACGCCTCGCTGAGAGAGAACATCCTGTTTGGGCGGGAATACCAGGAGGACAGGTGAGACCGTCCCTGCGCTGTGATTGGCTGGTTCTGTCCTCAGAGGTGCATTCACTGACCCTTTGTCTCTGCAGGTATCAGGCGGTGCTGAACACCTGCTGCCTCAGACCGGACCTCGCCCTGCTGCCCAACGCCGACCTCACAGAGGTGACATCACTTCCTGTTTGTACTGTAGTATAGAAAGTGTGTGTTAATAATAATAACAATAATAATGATAATAATAATAATGATAATAATAACATAACATCAGACATCATAAATCAGCAACACTGGCTCCACCTAAAACCCAGTCAGAACCCACTTGAAGCCCATATGGGCAAACACAGGTGGGGTCACCATGGCAACTGTGGACAAACCCACTTGGGACCCATATTGAACCCTTATGGGCCCACATGGACCTGCTGGATGGGTAATCTCAGTATTAATGCTCATGTTATTTGTATGAACTTGACAGCTGGATCATTTGTGTTTATTCACTCAAACAGACAAAATACATTTCTGAATATTAGCTAGAAGATAAACTGTGTGTCTGACCAGAAAAACAGATAAATGCTATATAATAATAACTGGAGCTCAGGTGTCCCACATTACACTACTCCTATATTACATTATAATATATGATATTACACTACTCCTATATTACATTATATTATATGATATTACTGTACGTTAAACTATATTATATTATTAGTGCCACGGGTGCTAAGCTCCGAGGCACTCCATCTACAGCAGTAAAGCTGTAGAGGCTGTCAGGGCATTTTTTCCTAAAGTTATTCCCAAAAACCGGGCATAATTCTCCATTGGAAATGAATGGGAATTTTTTTTTTAAATCCACAAAATGTCACCTTTTTTCGGAGTCATCTAGCTCTCTCATACCTGCACGTAGAAATGTGATTCAAACTTTAAAACGGAGGAAAACTTGTGATCTCTCCAAAACACCAAACTGTTTTTACATAACATGTAAACTTTTCAAACTATGAGCAGTCAAACGAGGAGTGGAAATCACTTTTTCTTCAAAGTTAGAGTGGAAGCGTCAGTAAGCTTGAGTGTGAGAAGCAGTAAAAAATAACCTTAATTTTTATTTTTAACTCGAGCTCACGGCCAATCCGTGAAAAGGAGACAAATAATTTTTGGTCAAAATGTAGACATAGGTGTTGGGATTCATAAAATGTGACATTGACAGGCGGGGTCAGCACAAAATTTGCCGAGACCGGCAGCAATACCTGTCCCAATCCCCACAGTGGTGCATTGACCCTAATGTAATCGTCTTTTTTTTCTCAAAAGAATCTCACTCTGTCTTCGCACTGAGCTTACGCGCTCATTTTAAGGAATATCTGAATAAAATAAACACTGTCAGAATCTGCCGGCTTCTGTGTCTCTCACAGTGTTTTCGGTTTTTGGACAGGAGTTACGGTTTTCTCACAGTTTGCAATTGTTCAGGACCTTGTCAGAAGCCAAATTCTGAGGCATTTTGAGAATTTTTTCCAAGCAGGCCATTACATTATATTACATTATACTACATTACATTAAACTATATTACTTCATATTACTGTACATTACATTACATTATATTATATTACATTACACAGCACTACATTACATTATATTACATCACTGTACATTACTTCATTACATTACTGTACACCACATTACATTACTTTATATTACATTACATTCCATAATATGAATGAACAGCTGAATACCTGCAGCTATCTGAAGGTCTTGTTTACTTCCTGTCAGATTGGCGAGCGCGGCGCCAACCTGAGCGGCGGGCAGCGGCAGCGAATCAGCTTGGCCCGTGCCCTGTACAGCGACCGGGACGTCTACATCCTGGACGACCCGCTCAGCGCCCTCGACGCACACGTAGCCAATCACATCTTCCACAGCGGCATCAGGAAGCTGCTGCGCCAAAAGACCGTCATCTTCGTCACCCACCAGCTGCAGGTGAGCTTCCTCCTCTCAGGTAGCACAGGTAGCATCCTCACAGGTAACACAGGTAGCATCCTCACAGGTAGAACTGGTAGCATCCTCACAGGTAGCATCCTTACAGGTAGCATCCTCACAGGTAGAACTGTGGTAGCATCCTCACAGGTAGCATCCTCACAGGTAGCACAGGTAGCATCCTCACAGGTAGAACTGGTAGCATCCTCACAGGTAGCATCCTTACAGGTAGCATCCTCACAGGTAGAACTGTGGTAGCATCCTCA
The DNA here is from genome assembly GCF_963691925.1 of Scomber scombrus. NCBI lineage: Eukaryota > Metazoa > Chordata > Actinopteri > Scombriformes > Scombridae > Scomber > Scomber scombrus. The sequence continues at coordinate 33,249,807 of NC_084974.1, read as the reverse complement.
CAGGTAGCATCCTCACAGGTAGCACAGGTAACATCCTCACAGGTAGCATCCTCACAGTTAGAGGTAACCTGTGTGTGTGTGTGTGTGTGTGTGTGTGTGTGTGTGTGTGTGTGTGTGTAGTACCTGGTGGACTGTGATGATGTCATCCTGATGAGGGAGGGCAGTATAGTGGAGCAGGGTAACCATGACGACCTGATGAAACTGAACGGAGACTACGCCTCCATGTTTAACCACTTCCAGCTCGGAGAGAGCCCATATATAGAGGTACCTGTCTGTCTGTCTACCTGTCTGTCTCTCTACCTGTCTGTCTACCTGTCTGTCTGTCTCTCTCTCTGTCTGTCTGTCTCTCTACCTGTCTGTCTCTACCTGTCTTTCTGTCTGTCTTTCTGTCTGTCTGTCTACCTGTCTGTCTCTCTACCTGTCTGTCTGTCTGTCTGTCTGTCTCTTTACCTGTCTGTCTGTCTGTCTGTCTCTCTGTCTGTCTCTCTCTCTCAGTCTGTCTATCTGTCTCTCTCTCTCCGTCTGTCTGTCTATTTGTCTGTCTGCCTGTCTATCTGTCTGTCTCTCTACCTGTCTGTCTCTCTACCTGTCTCTCTTTCTCTGTCTCAGGCTCCCAGCAGGAAGTGTGGTGGCTCTCAGAGGAAGTCAGCTGACAGTAAACCAGGATCAGTGAAGAAGAACGCTGCGGTCATCAAAGATAACGGTAACAAAGAACACTGTTACACCTTTAACCCTTTAATAGTGGATCTGACTGATCAATGAATGTGATTAAACCTTTGTGTCGTCCTCCCGGGTCAAACTGAACCTGTCTGTTTTGACTGTTCCTTCTTGACTTCCTCTCTCTTTCTTCCCTTCCTTCATATCTGCTCTGAGTCCTCTATGAAAGGTTCTTTCCTTCCTTCCTCCCTTCTTTCCTTCCTCCTTCCTTCCCTTCCTTCCTTCTTTCCTCCCTCCTTCCCTTCCTCCCTCCTTCCTTCCGTCCCTCCTTTCCATCCTTCCTCCCTGCCTTCCTCCCTTCCTTCTTTCCTCTGTCCTTCTTTCCTTCCTTCCTCCCTTCCTCTTTCTTTTCTCCCTCCCTCCCCCCTTCTTTCTTTCCTCCCTCCTACCTTCCTTCCTTCCTTATTTCCTCCGTCCATCCTTCATTCCTTCCTTCCTTTCCTTCCTCCCTCCTTTCCTTCCTTCCTTCCTTCCTTCCTTCCTCCTTTCCTTCTTCCTTCCTTGACTCGAGGACAACAGGAGGATTAAACCTTTATTCATGTCTCAGAGAGCAGAGAGAGTGTATATAACAGCTACTTCCTTATTTCAGAATAAAAGACATTTGTGGTGTTTTTATAGTGTTTTATTGTTGTAATGTTTCCTCCTTCTGTGAAACACAGCGTTGGGGGAGGAGCAGCAGATCGGGGGGGTCGGCTGGCCCGTGTTTCGGCTCTATGTGACCTCCTGCGGTGGCGCCTCCTCCTGCCTCCTCATCCTCGCTCTGTTTGTTCTCAACGTGGGGAGCTCCTCCTTCTGCCAGCTGTGGCTCAGCTACTGGATCAACCAGGGCAGCGGGGTGAGACACTTCCTCCTCTGCACCACCTCCTCTGCACCTCCTCCTCTACACCGCCTCTTCTATGCCTCCTCTGCACCTCCTCCTTTATGCCTCCTCTATACATCCTCTGCATCTCCTCTATGCCTCCTCCTCTGCACCTCCTCTAAGTCTCCTCTGCACCTCCCTTACACCTCCTCTTCTGCACCTCCTCCTTTATGCTTCCTCTATACCCCCTCTGCACCTCCTCTACACCGCCTCCTCTGCACCTCCTCCTTTATGCCTCCTCTACACCTTCTCTACACCTCCTCTACAACGCCTCCTCTGCACCTCCTCCTTTATGCCTCCTCTACACCTCCTCTACACCGCCTCCTCTGCAACTCCTCCTATGCACGTCCTCCTCTACACCGCCTCCTCTGCACCTCCTCCTTTATGCCTCCTCTATACCTCCTCTACACCTCCTCTGCACCTCCTCTGCACCTCCTTCTCTGCACGTCCTCCTCTACATCTCCTCCTCTACACCGCCTCCTCTGCACCTCCTCTACACTTCCTCTACACCTCCTCCTCTGCACCTCCTCCTCTACACCTCCTCTACATCTCCTCCTCTGCACCTCCTCCTCTACACCTCCTCCTCTGCACCTCTTCCTCTACGCCTCCTCCTCTACACCTCCTCCTCTACATCTCCTCTTCCTACTCACCACCTGCTACTCCACACCTCTTCATCTTCACCTCTTTCTCTTCACCTCCTCTTCTTCATCTTTTAACCTCCTCCTCCTCCTCTCCTCCACCTCATGTCCTCCCCTGTGACTCCTGTCTTCTCTTCTTCACCTCCTTTCTTCTCCTCCTCTCTCCTCCTGCAGAACATGACGGTAACCGGGGGCAACAGTTCGGCAGTGAGCCTGAGCATGAAGGACAATCCCATGATGCAACAGTACGCCGCCATCTACGCCTCCTCCATGGGAGTCATGCTCCTCTTCAAACTCCTCCGAGGAGTCGCCTTCGTCAAGGTGAGGAAGACTCACTCCATCCTTCTTTTTCACATCCTCCTCCTCCTCACCTCCTCGTCCTCCTCTTCCTCTACACCTCCTCCTCCTCCTCCTTTCCTCTTCACCCTTTACCTCATCCTCTTCCTCCCTCCTCCCCTTCATCTCCTCCTTCTCTCCTCTTCATCTCCTCCTCTCCTCTTCACCTTCACCCCCCTCTCCTCTTCCTCTTCATCTCCTCCTCCTCTTCACCTCCACCTCTTCACATGTTCTTCACCTCCTCCTCCTCTCCTCCTGCTTCTCTCCTCCTCTCCTCTTCCTCTTCACCTCCTCCTCCTCCTCCTCATGCTTCTCTCCTCTCCTCCTCTTCCTCTTCACCTCCTCCTCCTCACCTCCTCCTCTACCTTTTCACCTCCTCTTCTTCACCTCCCCTCCTCTTCCTCTTCACCTTTACCTCCCGCTCCTCTCCTCCTCCTGGTGTAGTTCTGGTTCTGATCAGTGTTGGATCTCCTGCTCCTCCTCCTGCAGGGAACGCTGCGCGCCTCCTCTAAGCTCCATGATGATCTCTACCATAAGATCCTCTGTTGTCCAATGAGCTTCTTCGACACGACGCCGACGGGCCGGATCCTGAACCGCTTCTCCAAAGACCTGGACGAAGGTAGGCCTGGGCTCCTGCTGCTTCTAGTGCTCCTGGTGCTCCTGGGGCTCCTCCAGCTCCTGGTGCTCCTGGAGCGTCCAGGGCTCCTGGTGCTCCTCCTGCTCCTGGTGCTCCTGGTGCTCCTGGGGCTCCTGGGGCTCCTCCTGGAGCTCCTGCTGCTCCTTGGGTCTCTGGGGTTCCGGGTGCTCCTGGGGCTCCTCCTGGTGCTCCTGGAGCTCCTGGTGCTCCTGGGGCTCTTGGTGCTCCTGGTGCTCCTGCTGCTCCTGATGCTCCTCAGGCTCCTGGTGCTCCTGGGGCTCCTGGTGCTCCTGCGGCTCCTGGGGCTCCTCCTGCTCATGGGGCTCCTGGGGCTCCTGGTGCTCCTGGAGCGTCCGGGGCTCCTGGTGCTCCTGGTGTTCCTGGTGCTCCTGCTGCTCCTGGTGCTCCTCTTGCTCCTCGGGCTCCTGGGGCTCCTGGGGCTCCTGGTGCTCCTGTAACGCTCCTTTCTCCTGCTCCTCCCTCCAGTCGACACTCGTCTGCCGTTCCAGGCGAGATGTTGATCCACAACGTGATCCTGGTGTTCTTCTGCCTCGCCGTCATCAGCTGCGTGTTTCCATGGTTACTGGCGGCGGTCGCTCCTCTGGTGCTGATGTTCGCCGCGCTGCACTTCGTCTCCAGAGTCTTCATCAGGGAGCTGAAGCGTCTGGACAACATCACCACCTCCCCCTTCATGGCCCACATCACCTCCTCCATACAGGGGGCTCCCCACACTGCAGGCCTACGACCCGGGGGGACCGACTTCCTACTCAGGTCAGCACACACAGGGAGGAGGAGGAGGGAGGAAAGTGTGGAGGAGGAGGAGGAGGTGAGGAGGGGGGAGGAGGGAGGAGGTGATGAGGAGGAGGGAGGAGGAGGTGAGGAGGGAGGAAGTGATCGGGAGGAAGTGATCGGGGAGGAGGTGAGGAGGAGGTGAGGGGGGAGGAAGTGATCAGGAGGAGGTGAGGATGGAGGAAGGGGTAGGAGGTGAAGAGGAGGAGGGGGGAGGGAGGAGGTGAGGGAGGTGAGGAGGAGGTGAGGAGGAGGAGGTGAGGAGGAGGGAGAGGAAGGAGGAGGAGGTGAAGAGGAGGAGGAGGGAGGAAGTGAATGGGAGGAGGTGATGAGGGAGGTGAGGAGGAGGTGATGAGGAGGTGATGAGGAGGAGGAGGTGATGAGGAGGAGGGAGGAGGAAGTGAGGAGGAGGGAGGAGGGAGGAGGAGGTGTAGAGGAGGAGGTGATGAGGAGGAGGAGGAGGTGATGAGGAGGAGGAGGTAGAGGAGGAGGAGGTGATGAGGAGGAGGCTCCAGTGACCCTGTGTTGTGTTCAGGTACCAGTCTCTGCTGGAGCAGAACCAGGCTCCGCTCTTCCTGTTCAGCTGTGCGATGCGCTGGTTGGCGGTCCGGTTGGACCTGATCAGCGTCGCTCTGATCAGCATCACGGCTCTGATGATGGTCCTGATGCACGGGCAGATCCCCCCCGCCTACGCCGGCCTCGCCATCTCCTACGCCGTGCAGGTCGGTACCAGAACCACAACCAGTATCAGAACCAGAACCAGGATCTAACAACGTGTTCCTGTGTTTCAGCTGACCGGTTTGTTCCAGTTCACGGTGCGTCTGGCCTCTGAGACCGAAGCTCGGTTCACCTCAGTGGAGAGAATCCACCATTACATCCAGGTACTGATCCACAGACCCGGCTCACAAGAACTCTATTCAGAGGTCAGGTCACTTTATTGGTCTCCAGCAGGGAGAAAGAGAAGGAAGTAGGGAGGAAGTAGAGAGGAAGTAGAGAGGTCACTTTAGTGGTCTCCAGCAGGGAGGAAGTAGATAGGAAGTAGGGAGAAAGTAGAGAGGAAGTAGAGAGGAAGTACAGAGTTCACTTTATTGGTCTCCAGTAGGGAGAAAGAAGGAATTAGGGAGGAAGTAGAGAAGAAGTAGAGAGGAAGTAGATAGTAAGTAGGGAGGAAGTAGAGGACGTAGGGAGGAAGTAGAGAGGAAGTAGGGAGGAAGTAGATAGGACGTAGGGAGGAAGTAGAGAGGACGTAGATAGGAAGTAGAGAGGACGTAGAGAGGAAGTAGAGAGGAAGTAGGGTAGTATTATATAAGAGTTTTAACAACCAGCTCCTTCCATCTCACCTTTTATGGGATTGTAAACTAGAGAACATGATGTTTCCAGTCTCTGTCCCAGGAGGCTCCGGCCCGGTCAAAGGTCGCGCCCCCCCCGCTGACTGGCCCCAGCAGGGGGAGCTGGAGTTCAGGGAGGTTCAGATGAAATATCAGCAGAACCTTCCTCTGGTCCTGAACCGCTTCTCCTGCTCCATCAGGCCCAAAGAGAAGGTCGGCATCGTGGGACGCACCGGCTCAGGTGAGGGTCAGAGGTCAGACTGTGTGTGTGTGTGTGTGTGTGTTTGCGTGTGCGTGTGTGTGTGTGTGTGTGTGTGTGTGTGTGTGTGTTCAAGTTTAGTTTGTCTGTTTATTTGTTTGCACATGAAAGGAAATTTGTACTCAGGTCCAGCAACGTACAAAACAATGAAGCTATAATAATAATATGTGTGTGTGTGTGTGTGTGTGTGTGTGTGTGTATCTGTGTGTGTGTGTGTGTGTATGTGTATGTGTATGTGTGTGTGTGTGTGTGTGTGTGTGTGTGTGTATCTCTGTGTGTGTGTGTGTGTGTGTGTGTGTGTATGTATCTGTGTGTGTGTGTGTGTATGTGGATGTGTATGTGTATGTGTATGTGTATGTGTGTGTGTGTGTGCGTGTGTGTGTGTGTGCGTGTGCGTGTGTGTGTGTGTGTGTGTGCGTGTGTGTGTGTGTGTGCGTGTGTGTGTGTGTGTGTGTGTGCAGGGAAGTCGTCTCTGGGTGTGTTGCTGCTGCGGCTCGTTGAGTGCTCTGGAGGATCCGTTCTCATCGACGGCGTCGACATCAGCGACGTCGGACTGAACGACCTCCGCAGCAAACTGTCAATCATCCCTCAAGACCCGGTTCTGTTCAGCGGCTCACTCAGGTAGAGCTTTATTCTGAAGGGCTTGGTCCTTTATTTTGGAGAGTTTGGTCCTTTATTTTGAAGAGCTTGGTCCTTTATTTTGGAGAGTTTGTTCCTTTATTCTGAAGAGTTTGGTCCTTTATTTTGAAGAGTTTGGTCATGTGACATCCTGTTTAATGTGTGGTTTGGTCTCCAGGTTTAATTTGGACCCGTTTAACCGGCACACAGAGGAGCAGATCTGGGACGCTCTGCAGAGGAGTCACATGAAGGAATGTGTGAGTGCTGATGATCCTGTTTATAGCAACTGAACTTTATATTGAAAAGCAACGCTAAACCTTTATATCCTTCTGTCCTCCTGTCCACCTGCTCAGGTTTCCCAGTTGCCCCTGAAATTGGAGTCGGAGGTGGTTGAGAACGGTGAGAACTTCTCAGTAGGAGAGAGACAGCTGCTGTGTGTCGCCAGAGCGCTGCTGAGACGTTGCAAGGTGAGAGACAGACATCAAACACTTTAACTCGCCCTCGCCACCCGTCTGTCGTCTGATTGGCCGGTTCGTCTCTCAGGTGCTGATCCTGGACGAGGCCACAGCTTCCATGGACGCTGAGACGGACGCTCTGATCCAGGAGACGATCCGCAGCTCGTTCCAGGACTGCACCACGCTGACCATCGCTCACCGGCTGCACACGGTGCTCGCCTCGGACCGCATCATGGTGCTCAACCAGGGCCAGGTACGAATTTTATTAGTAGGATATGATTTAATTTGTATCTTTTGATGAAAATGTTTATTAATTTTATCCAGGCGGGGAGTTCCGGTCCTCTGAAATGATGCCAACGCGGAAGTAACTTAAAACTTAAAAAAATCAAAAGGCCACCAGGGGGCGACCGTTTTGGTGTCAAAAGGACTTCCGTCTCAATACAAGTCAATGGAGAATTCACCAACTTCTCACTTGATTTCTAACCTCAGTAAACGTTTTCAAAATGTGTTTATGGTCTCAATCGCTAGTTTAAAGCCTTCTTCAATGCAGTATGATGTTCATTTGGGACATTTTGGCCTCCCTGATTTTATATGTGATGATAAAGCAGGGTATGCATTAGGGCGTGGCTACGTGGTGATTGACAGGTTGATTGGTTCACAGGTTCAGGAGGGCGCCTCATGCTCCTCCTGATGCCCATATAAGTAGAATCCCTGTTTTTATTTTTCCCAGCATGCACCTGAAATTTTTTCAAGATGGCGCTGCTCAGATCCGATACTATTGGCCTCCGAGCAGCAGTCCACAAACCAATGGGTGACGTCACGGATGTTACGTCCATTTTATATACAGTCTATGGTTTTAATCAGATTTGAGTCTTTTATTGTCAACAATTTTATTCTTTGTCTTTTAAAAATTCTCCATGATTTTAGTAATTACTGAATTTTTATCTCATAAAATTAAGAGAATGACAAAACAGATAAATTCAGTATAGTTTCAGTACTACATAGTTTACATAAAGGCCCAAAATTATTCATCTAACTTACTGAAACCACAAATTTCTTTTCAATGTATGTTTTTAATATATATTATATATAAATGAATAAGTAACAACTAAACATGTCTTTAGAAAGCCTGTCAGTGTTTTATATGACAGATATATTATATATTATATATATTATATCACAGATGCTGAATATTTAGTGTTGCTTTTCAAAATAAAGATTCAGCTGCTATAAACAATGATTCAGATATAACACAGTATCATCAACAAACTGTGATTAATGTTGTTTTTACCTAAAATATTAGCTTTAAAATAAAAGATCAGATTAATGTATTTATTGTCATTGAACAGCAGGACAATGAAATAATAAAAACAGCAACAGACATAAAACAATGAGACACATAAAAGACAATATGGACAGAGACTTCATGTTTGTTTCCTGCCGTGTGATTGGTCAGGTGGTGGAGTTCGACACACCGTCCAGGCTGCTGGCCAATGAGAACTCGCGGCTTCGCTCCATGATGGTCGCCGTGGAGAACAAGATTTCAGTCCGAGGATGAAGATGAAGATGAAGAGGTGCTGACATTTAAACCTCTGCACATGTTCACAGCAGACCTGAATATGAAACACTAATATATTCATAAACTCAGAGTCTGAATCATCTCTGTTGCTTTTTTTGCAACATGAACATTTTTCTGTCAGCTGACCTGATGTGAGCAGGTCTGTGTTTTAACATGACGATGAACTCCGGCACCGTGTGTTTGGAACGATTTTACAAAGTCTTCAGACTGTTTATTAAAGTCTGAACTGTTCTAGTTTTCACTCCTCTGTCACTTCACTCACTTATTATTCTGTCACTCATATTCTCTGTTTCATCTCTCAGTCTGTTAGTTATTATTCATTAACTCAACCAGGCTGCAACATTTAGACTTGAATAACTCATATTCACATTTCCAGCTCTATATTTATTCACCAGAAGCTCCATGATACCACATTATCATGATACTTGTGTCATGATACCATATTATTGCGATTTTAAATATATTGCAAATAGGGATGTCCGATATTATCGGCCGATATTCACTTAAAAATGTATCGGTATCAGGTTTTTATAACCAATATTTGTTCTGTAGGCTTCAGCATTTCCGAGCCTGCATGAACGCAGCATGGGACGTTTACCGGCGCTTGATGACGTATAACAACAACACGCTAGACTCGTGGGTCTCTAACCGTGGCCGTTCCCTACGGATAGTAAATGTGTAATTTGCAATGACTGCAAAGCAGCATAATAAATATGGCAGTGCCATGTTGGCACTTTGTTCCATAACTTAAGTTGAAGTTGTTCTCTTATTTTGCACAGACAGTGTTTACATGTGGAAAGCCATGTTGCATTTATGTTTGCATCCAGTGGAGCATCACAATAAAATTAGGCATAATGTGTTAATTCAACAGTAGGAGATATGTTATGATGTTAATAGTTTTGGTGTAAAAAGCCTGCAAATATCGGTATCGGAAATTAAGAGTTGGGGAATATCGGTATATCGGATATTGGCAGAAAAGTCAATATCGAGCATCCCTAATTGCAATTCATTACCTTTTTAAACTGCAAATTATAGGAAAACTTCCTCCTGCACGCTGACTGTCACCTCTGCTCAGAAAACAAACTAGCGCCATCTAGTGGACTGAAAAGGCAATTATAATAAAATATCGATATTTGGCGTCTGTGTATCGATACAATATCGCGATACGCTGCTGTAGCGATGTTTTACTACTGGAATATCTTTGCAGCCACAGTTAAGGCTGAGTATCGTTTAAATAATGATGACATCAATCCAAGTCACATTTAAAGTGATACTGATGCCAGCTGAGTATTTCATTAGATACACGTCACACATTTAGTGTTCTGTCTTTCATCCGGTGTAACAGGCGAGTAGTTCTACATACGTTCATCTCTAGTTTGTTTAACGTCAGACATCAGAACATAAATAAACAGATAATCACTAAAAGCTGAATATGAACCTTTTCAATCAGTGTTTTATCCAGTTAGAGTTTAGTAATGTGTAAACAGGAAGTAACAGAGTTTAATGAGCCAAAAGAACAACAAACCCTCTGTGAATGTAGGTGTGACTTTGTTTAATTTCTGCAGTAATTTGTGTTTTAGATTTAATAATATTAATGCAGGTTAGCGTGAGATTATGCTAAGCTAACGGACGTTATCCGATCGTTTAGTTTAACGTTATAAGTTTAGTAATTTAAGGTAATTAAGTGTTTTTTAATGTGAAATGTAAATTGTCAGGTTAGATTTATCAACGAGTCTGTATTACGCTTTCTAAAAACGTTTCAGTCTACGCTAACGTTAGCTTAGCTAGTAGCTGTAAATATTTAGTCACGACTCAGAATCGCTACGTAACAGCTAGTTTTAATTTAGTGAATCTGCGATTGAGGTAAAGTTTGATTTATCAGCAGCTAACCGGCAATTTAATATTAATATTTTATTCGTGATGCTGCCCCCTAGTGGCTGGGGGCTGAATTACATCTCACTGACTCGTAGCGTTAATCTGTGAGGACGAAGGAGGTGAAACACGTTAACATTAGTCCAACTATTACGTCATATATATATATTTTCTCATAAATTAATTATGTTTCCTTTTAAAATGTTAAAATGTATTTAACGAACTTCCACTCAGTCCTAAACATCGCAGATATGCAGACGATTCTTTTTACATATTTTGTGTATTTTAACGTCACATTCTGGTTTTAAACAGCTGGATTAATAAATAATAACCAGCAGCTTCATAAACACAATAAAAAACTATATAAATCAACTGAAATGTGAATAAAATATAAGATATACGTTTACAAAAATAACAGAAATTAATTAAACAAAGTGTTTATCATCAGTTTTATTGTTTATTCTTCATAATTTCTTGTTGTGTGTCTGCAGTTAGTTTATTTTTATTGTATTTTTTGTGTGTTTTTTATTGTTTCTGCTGCTGTAAACTCTGTAAATGCTACAGCTGAGTTATTGTCATGTGTGTTTCTAGTTTCTGAGGATGAAGAAGTTAAAATGTCTGAATTATAAACAGATTCAAATAAATGAATAAACACCTGAATGAGGCTCGTTAAGCAGACAGGTGGAACAGTCTCATAATAACAATACCAACAATAACAGCCTTACAGCATGACTGCATCACTGCCTTGTTAACTGGGTGGGGGGGTTTGGGCTGGGGGGGGGGGGGGGGGGCGTCCTTTCTGAAACATTGTCAATAAAATTATTTTAAGATGAACTGAGTGTTTTATTTTCTACTTTTACTAGATGACAGAAACAGATGTTTGTAAATATTAATACGTAACACTGATATATGAGCTCTACCTGCAGTACACACATCAACCAGCAGGGGGCTTTTATTTCAACGCTGCCAATCAGCGAGAAACAATTTACAGGCCTGCATATTTTTACCTCTTTGCAGAATTTAAGGGCTTAAACTTGTTAAATTCAATGTTTTTATTTTTTTTAATATGATAAAAAATCTCATATATGCAAAGTTATTAAATGAATTAAAGGTTCAATAAACACAAAGAATTATGATTCAGACTTTACATCAAGATGTGTGTGTGTGTGTGTGTATGTGTGTGTGTATGTATGTGTGTGTGTGTGTATATGTGTGTATATGTGTATGTATGTGTGTGTATGTGTATATGTGTGTATATGTGTGTGTGTGTGTGTGTTTCTGTATGTGAGTCTCTGTGTGTATCTGTGTGTGTGTGTGTGTGTGTATCTGTGTGTGTGTGTGTGTTTATATGTGTGTGTATGTATGTGTGTGTGTGTGTGTTTATATGTGTGTGTATGTGTGTGTGTGTTTATATTTTAATGTTGCTTTTGTTCTTCTTTCATTTAATGTTTCATGTTGTTGGATGAAGATCGTCCGTCTCATCCTCACCTGTCCATCAGTCTGTTGTCTCTTGGTTGCCATGGTTTCTCTTGGTTGCCATGGTGTCTCTTGGTTGCCATGGTTACAGTGTGGTTGGATTGGTTAGATTGTCAGTTTGCGGTCAGTCATCATTGTTAATGCCTGAGATCTACCGGCCGCTCCACAATCTGAGGATTTAGACTGATGGGCCTTTTAATGCTACACACACACACACACACACACACACACACACACACACACACACACACACACACACACACACACACACACACACACACACACACACACACACACACACACACACACACACACACACACACAGGACCCTTTATCCTCAGTGTGCTTTTGCAGCGCTGTGGTTTGAATATTAACATTAATTCACTTCATATTTTACTTTATATTGTTGTTGTTATAACTTATATACAGAACATGTTTATCTTTTATTTTAAACCTTTTTTAAATAACAATAACATTATACTTGTGTCACAATATAACATAAAAAAACACACAAAATAAAGTAAATAAACCCACATGAACACACAAGTTTCATATGTTTATTAAGTGTTAATTAATTAATAGTTTACGTTAATTAAGTTAATTAAGGTTTTTAGATTAAACAGGTTTAAATATGAATGTTAATGTCAGTAAACCTGATATAATATAATATATTATAGTATAATATATAATAGTGACTCTAAACACAGTCTGGCTTTTATTCATAATTTAATAGTTTAATCGTCTTTTTATTTTATTTTATTGTGCTTATCTTATCTTATTATTATCATTCTATAAGTTTGATCTACTTATCAGTTTTATTTGTTTATTTCTTTTGTGTTTTAGTTTCTTTTTTAACTTAGTTTTAGTCCAACTGTTATTAAACTTCTATCTTTTTTTACTCTGACTTTTAATAAACCTTTAATTATATTATTTATTATTTAATTCCACGTATTTTATTTTATTTTCTCTTGTGTGCATTGTTCTCCAGTTTTGTCTTAAAATGTGTTTTTTGTTTTTATTTATTCCTTTAAAAAAAAAAATTATATTATTGTTGTTTTTCTCTCATTTGTTCTGTTTTATTATCAACTGGTCAATCAGATAACTACACAAAGCTGCTATATAGATAGATAGATGATAGATGGATAGATAGATAGATATGGTAAATGGACTGTACTTATATAGCGCCTTTCTAGTCTTTTCGACCACTCAAAGCGCTTTACACTACAACTCATTTACCTCATTCACACACATTCATACACTGATGGCAGGAGCTACCACGCAGGGTGCCAACCTGCACATCAGAGGAAGCTAATCATTCATACACATTCATACACCGTTGGCGGGAGCAATTTGGGGTTAAGTGTCTTGCCCAAGGACACATCGACATGTGGACTGGAGGAGCCGGGAATCGAACCGCCAATCTTCCAATTGGTGGACGACCGCTCTACCTCCTGATCCACAGCTGCCCGTATCTATAGATAGATAGATAGATATTCTCATTGTATATAAAAACACAACAAAGTTCTGTTTGCAGCACCAGAAATCTGTATAAAAGGGGATAAATAAGGTTAAAGTAATAAATAATGCTCAGGTAAATTGCACGTGTGCTGTTCATCAGGTGAGTGTATGTGTGTATTTATGAGAGTAGTGTGTTTGATATAATATATATAAATTCAGTCTGATTGATTTATTATTATTGTTTTTTTCTCAGCTGGTATCATTAACTACACTAGTCTGTATGAAAGCTGCTATATAAAGTCAGTCTGATTGATTGATAGATTGATAGATTGATTGATCAGTGTGACCTCTGACCTGCTGCTGCCTCTAATTGGCTCCACAGCGCCCCCCTCCGGCCTGCTCTAACTTTTCCTGCTGTAGTGACTTCCTGTTTGTGTCCGGAGTGGATCCTCCTGTCCTGTGTGTCCTCTCTCTGCTCTGTCTGTGTCCCCCTTGTCTCCTCCTCCTCCTCCTCCTGTCCTCCTCTTCCTCCTCCACCTCCTCCTCCTCCTCCTCCTCTCACCGACACACGCTCCTTCTCTTCCGGCCGACTTTAGAACCGCGCGCGCACACCGGCACCGTCTTGGTTCCGCAGCCGGCTCGCGGTGCAGGGAAGCCGGGCAGAGTTGACAGGAGGAGCCGGTGTCTGCTCTGGTTCTCTGATGGATTTTACATAAAAGCAGGAGAGAAACACTGCTGATGTTAATTAACCTGCGGAGCTAATCAGCAGCTTTAAGATGAGTTTAGTAGCTTGTTAGTGAACGTCGAGGCTGTTTTTTGACCTCTAGCTGAGACAGTATCGCCGCCTCTTAAAGTGCCTGTTTTTTAATCCCAGTTTGGTTTAACTGCCTTTGAGCTAAAGGTGCTAATTTGCGGAGCAGCAGCAGCTAACCGGCTCTAGACGCAGAGTGTATCCGCTTCAGGAGGCTCCTAACTCGGATCCGAATGTTCGGTGCAGACGGTCGGACTCAGCTGCTCGGGTCCAGTTTGTTTCTCGGTGTTTAGTTTAGTTTCCACTCAGATCAGCTGCTGTTGTGAATGTAGTCTGACCTCACACACACACACACACACACACACACACTCACACACACACACACACACACAGGTCTGAGGTCAGTTTAAATGTGGGTTAGATTGAAGTCCTGAGCTTTAAATGCTGTGAGTTTAATCTCAGTTCTGGTTCTCTAGTGTTGAGTTCCGGTTTATTTAAAGGTTTTTGAGGTAAAGTTGGTTTTATTGTTTGGTTTAAATGTGATCTGAGTTTAGTTAGTTCGGTGTGTAACAGCTCAAAGTGTCCTTATTGCTATTTATTGCAGGTTGATTTAGAGGTTTTTGGTTTAATGGGGTTGAAGTGTGTGTGAACCTGGTGTTAGATGTTAGACCTGCTCGGCTCATGATGGCGGAGCTCCAGCAGACCCCCACCTCGCTGTGCTGCTGCCGTAAACCCCTCCCTGCCTCCGGGGGGCGCTGCGGGGGGGACTCGGGCAGGCCCTCGGCGGGCCCCGGGGCCCCGCGATGCCCCCTGGTAGACGTGGCCTCGGCCTCTAACTTTCGGTGCTTCCAGCTGCGGCACCTCCACCTGGACCTGCGGCTCAACTTCGCAGTGAAGGAGATGAGCGGTTGGCTGGTTCTGGACCTGGTGCCTGTCCAGCCGGGGGTCCAAACCCTGGTGCTGGACTCCCACCCGTCCCTGCTCATACACTCTATAGACTGTAAGGGCCCTGGGGCCCCGCAGGACGAGCCTCTGTCCCTCACGTACCGGGTCGACCCGTTCACTGACTACGGATCCTCTCTGAACATCAGCCTGCCGACCACGCTGAAGACCGGCAGACTGGTACACATCACAGTCCGCTACACAACTACAGACGGACCCGCTGTGAGACTACACACACACACACACACACACACACACACACACACACACACACACACACACACACACACATACACACATATATATACACACACACACACAGACATATACATATACACACATATATACACACACACACATACACACAAATACACACATACACATATATACAGACACACACATATACACACACACGCACATAGAGCTGAGGGAACATAGAGCTGAGGGAACATAGAGCTGAGGGAACATAGAGCTGAGGGAACATAAGGCTGAGGGAACATAGAGCTGAGGGAACATAAGGCTGAGGGAACATAGAGCTGAGGGAACATAAGGCTGAGGGAACATAGAGCTGAGGGAACATAAGGCTGAGGGAACATAGAGCTGAGGGAACATAAGGCTGAGGGAACATAGAGCTGAGGGAACATAGAGCTGAGGGAACATAAGGCTGAAGGAACATACGGCTGAGGGAACATAGGGCTGAGGGAACAAGGCTGAGGGAACATAAGGCTGAGGGAACATAAGGCTGAGGGAACATAAGGCTGAGGGAACATAGAGCTGAGGGAACATAAGGCTGAGGGAACATAGAGCTGAGGGAACATAAGGCTGAGGGAACATAAGGCTGAGGGAACATAAGGCTGAGGGAACATAGAGCTGAGGGAACATAAGGCTGAAGGAACATACGGCTGAGGGAACATAGGGCTGAGGGAACATAAGGCTGAGGGAACATAAGGCTGAGGGAACATAGAGCTGAGGGAACATAAGGCTGAGGGAACATAGAGCTGAGGGAACATAAGGCTGAGGGAACATAAGGCTGAGGGAACATAAGGCTGAGGGAACATAGAGCTGAGGGAACATAAGGCTGAGGGAACATAGAGCTGAGGGAACATAGAGCTGAGGGAACATAGGGCTGTGTCTGATGATGATGATGATGATGGTGATGATGATGAATGTGATGATGAAGGTGATGATGATGATGAAGGTTATGATGATGATGAAGGTGATGATGATGATGATGATGAAGGTTATGATGATGATGATGAAGGTGATGATGATGATGATGATGAAGGTTATGATGATGATGATGATGAAGGTGATGATGATGATGAAGGTGTCCTCCCACAGATCTGGTGGCTGGACTCAGAGCTGACCTGTGGACAGTCTCGTCCTCTCGTCTTTACTCAGGGTCACTCGGTGTGTAACCGTTCCTTCTTCCCGTGCTTCGACACGCCCGCCATCAAGAGCACCTACACCGCCACGGTCCGGGTGAGTCGTGACCTCTGACCCCTCACCCTAACCTCTGACCCCTCACCCTTACCTCTGACCCCTAACCTCTGACCCCTCACCCTACCTCTGACCCCCTAACCTCTGACCCCTCACCCTAACCTCTGACCCCTCACCCTAACCTCTGACCCCCTCACCCTAACCTCTGACCCCTCACCCTAACCTCTGACCCCTAACCTCTGACCCCTCACCCTACCTCTGACCCCTCACCCTAACCTTTGACTCCTCACCCTAACCTCTGACCCCCTCACCCTAACCTCTGACCTCTGCCCCCCCAGGTCCCAGAGGGAGTGACGGTGCTGATGAGCGCCTCTCGCAGCTCGTACTCTAAGCAGGACCGAGTGTTCCAGTTCTCCATGGAGTTCCCGGTCCCGTCCTACCTGGTGGCTCTAGTAGCTGGAGAGCTGCAGCACGTCGACGTCGGCCCGCGGTCAGTACCTGAGTATTGATCACTGATACCCATAGACTGTATATAAAATGGACGTAACATCCGTGACGTCACCCATTGGTTTGTGGACTGCTGCTCGGAGGCCAATAGTATCGGATCTGAGCAGCAGCATCTTGGAAAGCTGGGAAAAATAAAAACAGGGATTCTACTTATATGGGCATCAGGAGGAGCATGAGGCGCCCTCCTGAACCTGTGAACCAATCAACCTGTCAATCACCACGTAGCCACGCCCTAATGCATACCCTGCTTTATCGTCACATATAAAATCAGGGAGGCCAAAATGTCCCAAATGAACATCATACTGCATTGAAGAAGGCTTTAAACTAGCGATTGAGACCATAAACACATTTTGAAAACGTTTACTGAGGTTAGAAATCAAGTGAGAAGTTGGTGAATTCTCCATTGACTTGTATAGAGACGGAAGTCCTTTTGACACCAAAACGGTCGCCCCCTGGTGGCCTTTTGATAGAATGCAGTTTTAAGTTACTTCCGCGTTGGCCTCATTTCAGAGGACCGGAACTCCCCGCCTGCTTATACCTCAGTATTGATTATTTTATAGATGCAACAAGTCTTTAAACGCCTAATACAACAAATAATATAAATACTACTACTGCTGCCATATTATTTTTAATTATTTATATTTTCTTTTTGTTGCTATTTATTTTTACAGTTTAGTTTAAATTTTGAGTCATTTTTCCACATTTCGAGTTATTTTTTTCAGTGAATCTTTGATGTTTATATAAAGTTTTGTTTCTTCTTGTGATTTTAAATAGTTTAAAGTGTTTAAAGGCATCCCTGATCCTCTGTACCTGTGGTTTTAGGAGCCGTGTGTGGGCCGAGCCGTGCCTGCTGGCATGTGCGGTGAAGAAGCTGGGCGGCAGCGTGGAGCGCTGGCTGGCCGTGGCCGAGCAGCTGTTCGGAGCGTACCTGTGGGGCAGGTGAGCTCAGCCGCCGACACGCACGTCACATGACACAGTCGATAAAAACAGATCAAAGTCAGAATAACGCCGATCAGCTGATTGATCCTCAGGTGCGACATCGTGTTCCTGCCCCCCTCCTTCCCCATCGTCGCCATGGAGAACCCGTGCCTCACCTTCATCATCGCCTCCATCCTGGAGAGCAGCGAGTTCCTCCTCATCGACGTCATCCACGAGATCGCACACGGCTGGTTCGGGAACGCCGTCACCAACGCGACCTGGGAGGAGATGTGGCTGAGCGAGGGGCTGGCGACCTACGCCCAGAGGAGGATCACTACTGAGGCCTATGGTACAAATACTACTAATAATACTAATAATACTGCAAATAATACTACTAATAATACTGCATATAATACTACTAATAATACTACTAATAATACTACTAATACTGCGCCCAGTGCAGCATTACCATGGAGGCTTATGGTACTACTGCCAATACTACTAATACTTCTACTACTACTATTCCTACTGAGGCATTTAGTAGGACTACCATAAACTTTACAGTTAGTACCGCCAGTACTTTAAGATACACAGTATAACTTTAAACCAGGGGTGTCAAACATATGGTCCGCGGGCCAGAACCGGCCACCAGAGGGTCCAATCCGGCCCGCAGTAATTCCAGTGAAACATTGAGATGTTGCCCGTCGGCCTCCAGCCTGATGACAGTATCTGTTACCATGGTAACCACAGAGTGACACAGCAGCCTGTCAGCCTTCTCTTCTCTGTTCAGACTCATAAGCAAACACTTTAATGAGTGATTTGGATGTAACTCCTAATATTGAAGCACCTAAAAACATGAGTACTTATTGTGGTCATATTTAAAACATTCACATATTGAACATCAATAATCTGTCATCTCTCCTCTTCAGGTGAGGCGTTCACCTGCCTGGAAACTGTCGTCAGATTGGACGCTCTGCACAGACAGCTGCGTCTCCTAGGAGACAACAACCCTGTTAGCAAACTGCAGGTCAAGTTTGAGCCAGGTGAGACACACACACACACACACACACACACACACACACACACACACACACACACACACACACACACACACACACACAGACACAGACACACACACGCACACACAGGTGTGACCTCTGTTGCCCCCCTCCAGGTGTGAACCCCAGCACTCTGATGAATCTCTTCACCTATGAGAAAGGTTTCTGCTTTGTGTCGTATCTCTCTGAACTCTGTGGAGACGTGAGACGCTTCGACTGCTTCCTGAGGGTCAGTACACACACACACACACACACACACCTACACACACACACATATAAACACACACACACCTACACACACATACACACACACACACATGTAAACACACACACACTCCTACACACACACACACACACACACCTACACACACACACACACACCTACACACACACACACACACATACACACACACACACATACACACACACACCTACACACACACACCTACACACACACACATATATACACACACCTACACACACACATAAACACACACCTACACACACATATACACACACACACACACATATATACACACGCACACACATACACATATACACACACACTCCTACACACACATACACAAAAACACACACGCATATACACACCTACACACACACACACATATACACACACCTACACACACACACATATACACACACCATAAAAGGTAAATGCATTTGAATGAAAAAGGAATCCTGTGTGTGTGTGTTTAATGTGTGTATCTGTGTGTGTGTGTGTGTGTGTGTGTGTGTGTTTAATGTGTGTATCTGTGTGTGTGTGTGTGTGTGTGTGTGTGTGTGTGTGTTTAATGTGTGTATCTGTGTGTGTGTGTGTTGAATGTGTGTATCTGTGTGTATTCCAGGACTACATCTCAGAGTTTAAGTTTCAGAGCGTGGTAGCTCAGGATCTCATCGACTACTTCCTGAATTATTTCCCAGAGCTGAAGGACGCTGCCGTGGCAACCAGAGAAGGTGACCAATCAGCACGCAGCACCTTTAAACATCTTTATTCTGTTAGAACAATCATTTCTTAATAAAACAGTTTAATGTGACAGTGTGTTGTTGTGACATCACTTCCTGTGGTTGTGACATCACTTCCTGTGTTTGCAGGTCTGGAGTTTGATCGCTGGCTCAGCGGTTGTGGTCCTCCGCTGTACGAGCCGGACCTGTCAGCAGGAGGCGCTCTGACCCGGCCCGTCCAGGACCTGTGTGACGTCTGGAGGGGCTCCGACCCCCCCGACCTGCAGCTGCTCTCCACCTATCAGCTGACAGAGTGGAGCACCTTCCAGATCGTCCTGTTCCTGGACCGCATGCTGGACCGCTCCCCCCTCCCCCACGGTACTGCAGTAATACTACATATAATACTACATATAGTACTACTATAAATACTGATTACAGTACTATTACTGTTAATTATAGTACTGCTGTCACTGCTAGTACTGATGATGATGATGATGATGATAATGGTGGTGGTGATGATATTGCTGATGGTGATGATGATGGTGATGAGGATGATGGTGATGATGATGATGGTGATGCTGATGGTGATGGTGATGATGATGATGTGATGATGATGATGATGATGGTGATGATGATGGTGATGGTGGTGATGATGGTGATGATGATGATGATGGTGGTGGTGGTGAAGATGATGATGATAGTGATAGTGATAGTGATGATGGTGATGATGATGTTGATGATGGTGGTGATGGTGATGATGATAGTGATAGTGATGATGATGATGGTGATGATGATGATGGTGATCTTCCTCTCTCTCTCAGAGGTGATGGTGAGTCTCTCGTCTTCGTACTCGTCTCTGTTTGACAGTCTGAACGCTGAGGTTCAGATCCGCTGGCTGCAGCTCGTCGTCAGGAACAACTTCTACCCTGATCTGCCCCGAGTCAGAGCCTTCCTCCATAAACATGTGAGACACACACACACACACACACACACACACACACAGAGACACACACACACACACACACACACACACACACACACACACACACACACACACACACACACACACACACACACACACACACACACACACACACTCACTCACAGAGACACACACACACACTCACAGAGACACACTCACACACGCATACACATACACACACACTCACAGACACACACACACAGAGACACACATACACACACACACACACACATACACACACACACACACACATACACACACACACACACAC
The DNA here is from genome assembly GCF_963691925.1 of Scomber scombrus. Taxonomy (NCBI): domain Eukaryota; kingdom Metazoa; phylum Chordata; class Actinopteri; order Scombriformes; family Scombridae; genus Scomber; species Scomber scombrus. The sequence goes on along the minus strand of NC_084974.1, from coordinate 33,228,954 downwards.
TCAGCTTTATTTAAACAGAAACAGGTGAACAAGTTAAATTCATTCTGATTTAACTAGTTTACTGACTACAGCTCCCATGATGCTTTGCGTCTCCTCTCCACAGACGTCCAGGATGTACACGGTGCCGCTGTACGAGGACCTGGTTGCCGGGGTGATGAAGTGCGTTGCCTTGGAGATCTTCTACCAGACGCAGCGGCGCCTGCATCCCAACCTGAGACGGACGTTACATCAGATCCTCTTCCAGACCGCCGCCGCTCCGACCAATCAGAACAGCCCTGCGCTCCCCCTCATCCCCCCCTCCCCTTCTCCATCACTGTCCCCGTCACCCGCCCCCACGGCAACCGCCTCCTCCACCGCCAACGCCGCCGCTGCTGCTACCGGGACGACCAACGGCATCGCTCTGCGGGACGTCAACGTGTCCGCGTGATGACGAAGGATTCTCCATCGGCACGCTGGCAATGGAGGCCGTTGCCATGGCGATAGAGGCCGTTGCCGTTGCCGTTGCCGTGGCGATGGCGGCGGCAGCCTTATAACTACAGACGCTGAAAGTGTAAACACTGTGACAGGAAGTCTCACTCCGGATCCTGAAGGTAGAGGAGGTCGAAGGTGCTTTTCTATTGGTCGCTGAATGTGTGACATCATCAGCAGCAGCAGCAGCTCTGACTCAGACGCCCGTTTCTGCCAATGGAAGAAGAGCTAGAAACGTTAACTTCCTGTTTGAATCATTTCACAGTAAAACGTTCAAATATTTAAACTTTCACTTTAAAATCTGAAGCTTGAACTTTATTTAGTTGATCAGCTGATTGATTATTGATTATTAGTTTATAGTTTGTGTTCAGTCAGATCATGTTTGGATGATTATTATTATTATTATTATTATGATCACAGAGCAGACTCTCCCTTTAATTCACAGCTGCAGTTACAGCTCAAAACACAACCAAACATCTGTGAGATTAATCAGCTGATCATTAATAACGTTATAATGATTATAAATGCCGTCGTTGATGACGTCATCACGCTGCGTTTTTTCTTCTGTGGTGGTTTAATTAGTCTGTCAGCTGATACTCAAACAACAGAAGAAGAAACTTTAATTCATGTTTTATTTTATTTTCACAGTTCTGTTAAAATCTGATTTCATGTTTAAAAGTTGGCAGAAACGGGCCGTGTGTGTGTGTGTGTGTGTGTGTGTGTGTGTGTGTGTGTGTGTGTGTGTGTGTGTGTGTGTGTGTGTGTGTGTGTGTGTGTGTGTGTGTGTGTGTGTGTGTGTGTGTGTGTGTGTGTGTAACCGATGCGTTCACTGTCCCGTTAAAGTGAGCCCCAGCAGAGAGACTCTCCCTCCCTGTGACATCATCACCAGCTGACCTCAGAGGCCTTAATGCTGCGTTCGCTGCAGCTGGGAGATTTCAGACTTCTCCTCTGACTGTTTGTTTTTTTACCTTCGATCACCAGCAATAAACAGACTGAGACACTTTAAATGATGATTGTTATATTTTAAATTAAAAGTTGAAATTATGTTGACGGGAACAAAAACAACAAACATTTATTTTATTAAACACGCTGATTGACTCTCTGCGGATTTTCAATCAAATAAATGTTTGTTGTTGTTGTTTGTGTCCGTCCTCCTCAGCTCTGGAACGCCCCACTGTCTCCAGCTGTTCCTGAACGCCTCTCCACAGATCACTCAAATAAACACTTGAACTTAAACGCAGAATCTTGTTTGTTTGTCTTCATTTAAATAAATAAATAATAAATAAAACGTTTTATTTCCTCCAACACTGAGTCATATTACTGCTTTTATTTTGAAAAACGATTAAGTGAAATCCGGAAATGACGCGGCAGGTTTTTTCGAAAGGGAGGTGGTGTGAATAGGCCTTCAGCATAAAAGCAGGAAAGCGCAGATGAGAAGAAATCAAATGAAAACCTGCAGAGCTGAGTCAGCATGACGCAAGAATCAAAGCCAGTGGCCCAAATACAGCAGGATGAACTAAATAACACAAATAAATGTATAATTAAAAAGCAAAATATGTCAAATTAGGACTAAAGAATGTTTTATTGTGTTAGATAATATATTTACAGTATTTTAAAGGTTCATACTATTAACAGAAGCTTTTTACTGTTCATATAGTTTTTTTAATTGTAAAACAACAAAAACAAACCTTTTAAAATACTGTAAAACACAACATATATAAATTCAACAATTATTTCTATCATTAGAAATAAACTTTATAATCCTAATTTGACATATTCTTGCTTTTTAATGAATCATAACGTTATTTCCACCTCTAACAAATAAAATAACAAAAATGTACAAACACTGCTATAATATAAATAATAGTTGTATTATCATTATTATAAGAATTATCCCTTTTATTTATGCTGTTGGGAGTCTATCTATCTATCTATCTATCTATCTATCTATCTATCTATCTATCTATCTATCTATCTATCTATCTATCTATCTATCTATCTATCTATCTATCTATCTATCTATCTATCTATCCATCTTTCTTTCTTTCTATCTGAGCAGAAGCATCATTTTTTATTTCCTCTGCTATAAATCCGCTCTTATTTTGAAGGGAGGACAAACAGGAAGTGGTGCATCTTATTTTGTAGAGGTGTGACGGTGTCGCGTCCGGAGGAGACTGAGGAGCATCACACAGCTGGACCGACACATCTGGACCCGCATCAGACACACGCACACACAGCTGGGCCGGCGCGCGAGACAGGTGGACAGGCACGCGCCCTGGTGAGCAAGAGTACAGACAGGTGAACAGGCACGTGCACAGGTGACACAGGAGGACAGGTGTCTCCATCCCTCCATCATGTCTGAGGAGACCCGGGTCATCTACTACCTGGAGGACCAGGAGACCCCTTACCTGATCCGGGTCGGCGTGCCCGCGCAGCGCGTCACCCTGCTGGACTTTAAGCTCGCGCTGAACAAACAGAACCTCAAATTCTTCTTCAAGTCCGAGGACGCGGACTTCGGGTGAGTCACGTGAGCACAGACTCCTTTTTTTTTAATTCAATTTTTTTTAATTATGTCGTCATCAGACAGACAGACAGGCACGTGCGTTACAAACCGGAGCCTCACGAGGGGGGGAAGGGGGAGGGGGGCTAAAAACAACAACAACAACAACAACAACAATAATAATAATAAATAAAGCATAACAGGAAGCATCATGGTCAACAAATGATATCAAAATAATACATAATAATATAATAAATAACAATATAAAACATTTTAGTGTTTAAATATATGATGATTAGTGTCACGTGGAACGTTAATGTGTTCATGTCATATTTTATTTAATTGAGGAATATTTGCATCTATGAAAGTTAAATGTCTTCATGTATATTTATTAAACTTATGAAGCTTTTATTCTGATATCAAATGTTTCATGTCAGTGCGTTGAATAAATATATTTTATTATTAATCTATAAACGTCATTGTTTATTAAATGTAATGTTTTACACACTTAAATACAATGTTATATTTATTTATTATAATTGTTGCTGCCTGATATTAGACATTTATAATAAATAATAAATAAATAAACATTAGTGTCCTACATTAGAAAATGCTACAAGGAACATTAATAATAAATACGTCCCATTTTCTCCTTCAGTATAATATCTGAAATGTTCTTCTGGTTTAATAAGAGAACATCTTTATTCATATTTATGTTTTTGTAGCAGATGGTTTCAGATTTGATGGATTTAATAATCTGGGTCAGTTTAGAAAATACTTTAATTTATATAAAACAGCTTCATGATGCTCAGGATCTCATTTAACCCTCCTGTCGTCCTCCCGGGTCAAATTGACCCCGTCTGTTTTGACTGTTCCTTCTTTCTTTCCTTCCTTCCTTCCTCCCTTCCTTCCTTCCTTCTTTCCTTCTTCCTCCCTCCCTTCCTCCTTTCTTTCCTTCTTCCTTCCTTCCTTCCTTCTTTCCTGTATTCCGTCTGTCCTCCCTCCCTCCTTCTCTCTTTCTTTCCTTCCTCTCTTTTTCCTCCCTTCCTTCTTTCCTTCCTTCCTCCCTTCCTTCCTTCCACCCTCCTCTCCTTCCTTCTTCCTCCCTTCCTTGCTCCTTTCCTTCCTTCTTCCTCCCTCCCTTCCTCCTTTCTTTCCTTCTTCCTCCCTTCCTCCCTTCTTTCCTTTTTCCTCCCTCACTTCCTTCCTTCTTCCTCCCTTCCTTCCTTCCTCTCTCCTTTCCTTCCTTCTTCCTTCCTTCCTCCCTCCCTCCCTCCCTCCCTCCCTCCTTCCCTCCCTCCCTTCCTCCTTTCTTTCCTTCTTCCTCCCTTCCTCCCTTCTTTCCTTTTTCCTTCCTTCTTTCCTCCCTCCCTCCTTTCCTTCCTTCTTCATCCCTCCTTTCCTTCCTCCCTCCCTCCTTTCCTCCCTTCTTCCTCCCTCCTTTCCTTCCTTCACTCGAGGACAACAGGAGGGTTAATATATAAACTGTCACATGAAGCATTTTTTGTGTTTTACATCAATTCATTAAAAATATGAAGGAAAACATTAATTTGTTCTAAGCACAGAATGAACTGTAAATAAATATGTTATATTATGATTGATTGAGGTTTGTATTATGGTGTTGTTCATACAAACCATAACAGAGTTAAAGTGACAACAAACACCAACAAGAGGAAAGAATTCAATCAGCAACAGAAGCTTCAGATCAACATGAGTCAGCATTAATAATAATTCATATGTAGAAAAATAAAATAAACAATCAGACAATCTTTCCTTCTTTTCAGGCTCGTTGCAGATTAAATGCATCAAAATCAAAACAGAGTCCTGACCATAGACTGTATATATAATGGACGTAACATCCGTGACGTCACCCATTTGTTTGTGGACTGCTGCTCGGAGGCCAATAGTATCGGATCTGAGCAGCGCCATCTTGAAAATTTCAGGTGCATGCTGGGAAAAATAAAAACAGGGATTCTACTTATATGGGCATCAGGAGGAGCATGAGGCGCCCTCCTGAACCTGTGAACCAATCAACCTGTCAATCACCACGTAGCCACGCCCTAATGCATACCCTGCTTTATCGTCACATATAAAATCAGGGAGGCCAAAATGTCCCAAATGAACATCATACTGCATTGAAGAAGGCTTTAAACTAGCGATTGAGACCATAAACACATTTTGAAAACGTTTACTGAGCTTAGAAATCAAGTGAGAAGTTGGTGAATTCTCCATTGACTTGTATAGAGACGGAAGTCCTTTTTAGCTGATGCAGCCAGTTAGTTTCATCTAAATCTGATTATATACAAGAAAATAAAACTATAATGTAGAATAAATATAATCCATTATAGCAAAGCAACACTGTTGTTAGGCAATATCCTGCTCTATATGACAAAATACTTTAAAATATAAAATATCAAATTATAAAATCTCCTGATGTGTTTAAAATGAAGTCATTATTAGTATAAGTCCACTTAAATACACTGTAGGTGATAAAATATGTAATATGTATCATTCTTTTGTGGTTACACCATTTGACATTTTCAGGAGCATTCAGTCTTACTTTTGGTAAAAAATGGTGCAAATGTCATTTCAAATGATATAAAACCAACAAAAATACTAAATGTACATTTTAACAAACCTGATGCTGCTTTTAAAACTAGTTTAACTGATTTATGAATTCATCATCTTACCAACACTTATTTATTTATTCTCTGGTATTCTGTTCAGCTTGTTTATCATCCAGGTTTAAATGTTTGGTCTGAGGGAGTCGTGGGTCATGTGACCTGATACATGTGTTGATGTGTAATCTGGGATCAGATCAGCTGAGAGATTTATGTTCAGAGACACAAACCACAAATCTGTCAGATGCTCCTCAGACGAGGCTAACAGTTTCCCTCCGCTTCCAGTCTTTGTGCTAAGCTAGGCTAACGTGTATGGACGTTAAAAGCAGAGATCAATACTGCAGAGGATTAGTGTGTGTTTACTGAGAGGATGATCTACTGACAGAGACATCAACACACACACACACACACACACACACATACACACACACACACACACACACACACACACACACTCACACACACATACACACACACACACACACACACACACTCACACACACACACACCACACTCACACTCACACACACACACACACACACAAACACACACACACACACACACACACACACACACACACACAGAGAGAAGCAGATTTCCTCAGACTGAATATTGAAGAGCTTTTGGCTTCAGCAGATACAGTCTGTTATATAATCTCTCTCTCTGTGTGTGTGTTTGTGTGTGTGTGTGTGTTTGTGTGTGTGTTGGGGATTATATAAAAGCATCTGACATACTTACACACACAAACACAAACACAGCTGCAGTTCTCTGCTTGTAAAAATATACTGCAGAAGTTATAAATAAATACAAAAGAAATAAAAATAGAAAATCACAGACTGTGTGTGTGTGTGTGTGAGTGTGTGTGTGTGTGTGTGTGTGTGTGTGTCTGTGTGTGTGTCTGTGTGTGTGTGTGTTTTATTTTATGCAGAGATTTAAGAACTTAACATTAAATATGAACTCAGTGTTTCTGTAGAGTCGCAGTTTATCCACCAGGGGGCAGCAAACACATCTGATGGTGATGATGATGATGGTGATGATGAAGATGGTGATGGTGGTGGTGATGATGATGATGATGAAGACGAGGATGGTGATGATGTGATGATGATTGTGATGATGATGAAGACGAGGATGGTGATGATGATGATGATGATGGGTGATGATGATGAAGACGAGGATGGTGATGATTGTGATGATGATGAAGACGAGGATGGTGATGATGATGATGATGGTGATGATGATGATGATGATGGTGGTGTGATGAAGAAGATGATGATGATGATGATGGTGGTGATGATGGTGAAGGGTGATGATGGTGATGATGATGATGGCGGTGATGATGATGAAGATGGTGATGATGAAGATGATGATGGGTGGTGATGATGATGATGATGATGGTGGTGATGATGATGGTTATTGATGGTGGTGGTGATGAAGATGATGATGATGATGGTAATGAAGATGATGATGGTGATGATGAAGATGATATTGGTGATGATGATGATGGGTGATGATGATTATGATGGTGATGATGGTGGGGATGATGATGATGATGGTGATGATGATGATGGTGATGATGATGGTGATGATGATGGTGGTGATGATGATGAAGATGGTGATGATGATGAAGATGATGATGGTGATGATGATGATGATGATGATGGTGGTGGTGATGATGATGAAGATGGTGATGATGATGATGGTGGTGGTGGTGATGATGATGGTGATGGTGGTGGTGATGATGATGATGATGATGATGATGGTGGTGGTGATAATGAAGATGATGATGGTGATGATGATGGTGGGGATGATGATGAAGATGATGATGATGAATATGATGGTGATGATGATGGTGGGGATGATGATGAAGATGATGGTGGTGATGGTGATGATGATGGTGGTGATGATGATGATGATGATGATGATGGTGGTGGTGATGATGATGAAGATGATGATGGTGATGATTGATGATGGTGGGGATGATGATGAAGATGATGATGGTAATGATGGTGGTGGTTGATGATGATGATGATGGTGGTGATGATGATGAAGATGATGATGGTGATGATGAAGATGATGATGGTGGTGATGATGATGATGATGATGGTGGTGATGATGATGGTTATGATGGTGGTGGTGATGAAGATGATGATGGTAATGAAGATGATGATGGTGATGATGAAGATGATATTGGTGATGATGATGATGGTGAAGATGATTATGATGGTGATGATGGTGGGGATGATGATGATGATGGTGATGATGATGATGGTGATGATGATGGTGATGATGATGGTGGTGATGATGGTGGTGATGATGATGAAGATGATGATGGTGATGATGATGGTGATGATGATGATGATGATGGTGGTGATGATGATGAAGATGGTGATGATGACGATGATGATGATGGTGGTGGTGATGATGATGATGATGATGATGATGGTGGGTGGTGATAATGAAGATGGATGATGATGTGGTGATGATGATGGTGGGGATGATGATGAAGATGATGATGATGATGATGATGATGATGAATATGATGGTGATGATGATGGTGGGGATGATGATGAAGCTGATGTGAGTGATGGTGATGATGATGGAGGTGTGATGATGATGATGATGCATGATGATGATGCATGATGGTGGTGGTGATGATGATGAAGATGATGATGGTGATGATGATGATGGTGGGATGATGATGATGAAGATGATGATGGTAATGATGGTGCGTGGTGTGATGATGATGATGCTGGTGGTGATGATGATGAAGATTGATGATGGTGATGATGCATCGGTGGTGGTGATCGATGAAGCATCGATGCATGCAGCATGTGCTGATGATGGCTGATGATGTGCTGGCTGGCTGATGAGGCATGCTTGATGAGTGCATCGATCGGTGCATGCATGATCGATGTAGGCTGATGATGCATGATGGTTGTGGAGATGATGGCATGGTTGTGCATGATGATCGAGTGACTGCACTGATGCAGCATGCATGCTTCGATGGTTGCTGCAGCTGCTGATTGTGATGCATGCATGCTGGTGATTATCG
>NC_084974.1:33050313-33215313 GCF_963691925.1 Scomber scombrus | reverse complement strand
GATGTCTTGCTGCTACGGACATCCATGATGTTTTGCTGCTACGGACATCCATGATGTTTTGCTGCGGAGCAGCTGAGTTCAGCCTGAATTTATCTCCTATAAAACCAACAAAATACTAAATGTACATTTTAACAAACCTGATGCTGCTTTTAAAACTAGTTTAACTGATTTATGAATTCATCATCTTACCAACCAATATTTATTATTACTGACTCTTTAACAAAGTAATCCTCTATTATTACAGAGAGGTTTAACTTCCTTGGTATCAGCATCGTGGGTCAGAGCAACGACCGAGGAGACGGAGGAATTTATATCGGCTCCATCATGAAAGGAGGAGCGGTGGCAGCGGACGGCCGCATCGAGCCTGGAGACATGCTACTGCAGGTACTACTACTAATACTGCAGTACTACTACTAATACTGCAGTACTACTACTCATACTGCAGTACTGCTACTAATACTGTACCAGCCTCAGCAGTAGTGTGTGTGTGTACCAGCCTCAGCAGTAGTGTGTGTGTGTGTGTGTGTGTACCAGCCTCAGCAATAGTGTGTGTATACCTTTGCAGGTGAACGACATCAATTTTGAGAACATGACCAACGATGATGCCGTCAGAGTCCTGAGAGAGATCGTCCACAAACCAGGGTGAGACTACTACTACTACTACTACTACAGTACTACTACTACAGTACTACTACTACTACTACTAATACTACTACTACAGTACTACTACTACAGTACTACTACTACTACAGTACTACTACTACTACTACTACTACAGTACTACTACTAATACTACTATAGTACTACTACTAATACTACTACTACTAATAATAATAATAATAATACTAATACCTCTAATACTCTCTGTCTCTCTCTCTCTCTCCCTCTCACTCTCTCTCTCTCTCTCTCTCTACCTGTCTCTCTCTCTCTCTCTCTCTCTCTCTCTCTCTCTCTCTCTCTATCTGTCTGCAGTCCGGTGACATTAACGGTGGCCAAGTGTTGGGATCCGAACCCTCGAGGCTGCTTCACTCTGCCGAGGAGTGAGAAACATTTTAATCTGATTTTATATCATTTAACTCTGAATACAGTCAGTTCTGTTAATAAACCCTCCGTCCTCTGCCAGGTGAGCCGGTCCGTCCCATCGACCCCGCCGCCTGGGTGTCTCACACCGCCGCCATGACGGGGAGGCTCCCCCCACACTACGGTGAGACTCCCATCAGCCATTGCGGTTCCCCGTCCCCCCTCACCTGTCCCTCCATGACTCCAGTAACAACCCACTGCTCTGCTCTGGTGTCTCTCAGGTGTTAATGAAGACAACCAGCTCACCATCCACAGTGACATGACAGCCGTTGTCAAGGCGATGGCCAATCCCGAGTCAGGCCTGGAGGTCCGGGACCGGATGTGGCTGAAGATCACGATTCCCAACGCTTTCATCGGTAAGACGCTCTAACCCTTTACTTCCTGTTCATATTGTTTGATTCATCTTATAGATAAAAAGACACAATCCCTGTTTTATGGTCCAGGAAACATTTTATAGAATATGATGAATACAACATGTTTGAATGCTGATTTTTGAATTCTTTAATAAACAGGTCAAATTTGTACATTTGCATATATAATAATCTGTATTAGCTGCACAAAAAGGAAATAAAGCAATTTATTTCAATGTTTGTATACTGTGGGTCACATTATAAACAGTCCACCTAATAGAAATGTTTAAATGGTGTTTTTAAAGCTCTCAAATATAATTTAACCCTCCTGTTGTCCTCGAGTCAAGGAAGGAAGTAAAGGAGGGAGGAAGGAAGGAAGGGAGGAAGAAGGAAGGAAAAGAGGAAGGAAGGAAAGGAGGAAGGAAGAATGAAGAAAAGGAGAGAGGAAGGAATTAAGGAAGAAAGGAAGGAAAGAAAGAGAGAAGGAGGGAGGGAGGGAGGGAGAAAGGAAAAGAGGAATGGAGGAAGGATGGAAGGAAGCTAGGGGGGAGGAAAGAAAGAGAGAAGGAGGGAGGGAGGAAGGAAAGGAAGGAGGGAATGAAATAAGGAGGGAGGGAGGAAGGAAGGAAGAAAGGGGGATGGAGGGTGGAAAGAGAGAGGAAGGAAAGAAAGAGAAGGAGGGAGGGAGGAAGGAAGGAAGGGAGAAAAGAAAGAGAGAAGGACGGAGGGAGGAAAGAAGGAACAGTCAAAACAGATGGGGTCAATTTGACCCGGGAGGACGACACGAAGGTTAAAGAGACCCAACATTCCCACATGAGCAGCACTTGGTGACAGTGGAAAGGAAGAAACCTCAGAACCAGAACCAGGCTCACAGTGGGAGAACATCTGCCTCAACCAGTTGGAGTAGAGAACTTATGGTTCCTTTAATAACTGTTTAAGTTCTACAGAGTCTAACTTCGGTTCAACTGTGGCTCCCTGCAGGTTCAGACGTGGTGGACTGGCTGCACAGAAACATCGAAGGTTTCAACGACCGCCGAGAAGCTCGTAAATACGCCGGCAACCTCCTGAAGGCCGGCTACATCCGACACACCGTCAGCAAGGTTACCTTCTCCGAGCAGTGCTACTACGTGTTCGGAGACCTCTGCGGAGGTGAGATCACGTTAACCGCTCTGAACATTTAAAGGTGTGATTATCAGCTCTTTGTTTGAAGCTGCAGTACCACTAACAACCACCAGGTGGTGACAAACATCTACTGATTCCACCTCTGCCAATGAATCTAGTAGAGCAGTGGTTCTCAAATGAGGGTACATGAGATTTTTAAAGATTTATATAATTTAAAAATAGCATCAATTAAAAAATCCTTTAAAATGTTTATTTATCAACAATTGAGTTCATGAATTCAGTTTAAAAACATCTTTATTATAATCCTAAAAGAGGTTGATAATTATTTTTATTATTTTTAAGTGCACAAATCTTTATTAATATCTAAGTTAATTATTTATTTTTTTATTCTTTAGCTATTTTTATATCTTTTTATTTCCAAATAGTTCAAGAGAATGCTGAATGTTTTGACACAGTGTTTACGTCTGTTTTCCAACCAAATGCGCTGGTTAGGGAGCAAAAGGTTGAGAACCACTGTGTTAGAGGATCATCACCAGGTTTATTAACCTTTGTGTCGTCTCCCGGGTCAAATTGACCCCGTCTGTTTTGACTGTTCCTTCTTTCCTCCCTTCCTTCCTTCCTTGCTTCTGTCCTTCCTCCCTCCCTCCTTCACTCCTTCCTTTCCTTCCTTCCTTCTTTTCCTTCCTCCCTTCCGTCTTACATCTGTCATTCTTTCCTTCCTCCCTTCCTCTTTTCCTTTCTCCCTCCCTCCCTCCTTCCTTCTTTCCTCCGTCATTTCTTCCTTCCTTCCATTCCTTCCTCCCTCCCTTCTTTCCTTTCCTCCCTCCTTTCCGTCCTTCCTTCCTTCCTCCCTCTTTTCCTTCCTTCTTCCTTCCTCCCTTCCTCTTTTCCTTCCTTCTTCCTCCTTTCCTTCCTTCTCCCTCCTTTCCTTCCTTCTTCCTTCCTCCCTCCCTTCTTTCCTTTCCTCCCTCCTTTCCGTCCTTCCTTCCTTCCTCTTTTCCTTCCTTCTTCCTTCCTCCCTTCCTCTTTTCCTTCCTTCTTCCTCCTTTCTTTCCTCCTCCCTCCTTTCCTTCATTCTTCCTTCCTCCCTCCATCCTTTCCTTCCTTCTTCCTCCCTTCCTTCCTTGACTCAAGGATAACAGGAGGGTTAATAATGATTATGATTGCTTCCTGCTTCCTAGAGTTGGGCATGATGTCTCTGCTGGATCACGACGGCGCCTCCAGTCGAGGAGGAGCATCCGACCCCGACCCGCAGGCTCCAGCGTCGGGCCCCCCCTGGCCCCCGGCGTTCCCCTACCAGTACCCCATCCCTCACCCCTACAGCTCGCCTCTGCCCCTCCCCCAGCTGCCGGCCTGGGGGGGGCGAGGGAGTCAGCACAGCGAAGGTGGCTGATGATAATTAATCCTGCTTATTTTTATACATAATCATCAAAAACTGATTTAAAAAAAAACCTTTTGAATTTTTTTATTGATTCATTAAAATTGAAAAAGTTCCAATATCTCAAAAAAATTACTTCCTCTTAATTTCACCAAAAAATGTCCCAAATTTCATAACTTTCAAATTAAATTGTTTTTAATTTTATTTTGTAAAATAAATCAGATCTCTTCAAAAATGTTAAGTTGAAAAATATCTCCAAGATCTCTAAAATCTTTCTGATCAATTTCCAAAAAACTTTTTAGAAATTACATTTTTATTTATTTCCCAAAAAATTCTTTACATTTCTTCAAAATCTCTCGAACATTCTGAACAATTTCTGTTTCTATAAAACATCCAAATTAAATTGTTTTTGATTTCGTAAAAAAATGTTAATTTGGTAAAAAAAAAAAAAAAAAACTCTACCAAACCAAAGATCTCTAAAAAAAACCAAATGTAATAGTTAAAAAAAAGCAATTCTCTTTAATTTATCTCTAATCTATCAAAGAGTTTTTTTTTTAACAATTTCTACAAAAAAAATGTAACTCTTGTTTTCATTTGGCTTTAAAATAAAGATTGAATTTAATTTAATCCATAAAAATTGTAAAACCTTTTGTAATTTTCTGGTTAAACATGACTTCTCCTTCTTCTTCTTCTTCTTCTTCTTCTTCTTCTTCTTCTTCTTCTTCTTTTTCTTCTTCTCCTTCTTCTTCTTCTTCTAACACTATAATCGGCGTTGTGTTGAACAGGAAGTCGCAGCAGTGGATCGAACTGTAGTGACGAGCAGAGGGAGGGAGGAAAAGGAGGACACAGCCAATCGGAGCGGACCAAAGTGGAAGATAACACTCCGCCTCCCGCCGGTGACGACTCCGCCGAACGCCCCCCTTCCTCCTCCTCCGGTCTCCATGGTAACCAGGACTCCCCGTCGCCTCCTCCAGGTCCGGGTCACGATCTTTCCTCCGTCCCGCCTGAAGTCTCCGCCTCCCGTCAGTCCTTCCGCCTGGCGATGGGAAACCCCGGAGACTTCTTCGTGGACGTCATGTGACCCAGATGTAGATGATAATGTCACAGCGGGGGGGAGGAGGGGGAGGAGGGGGGGATTTTTAAGAAGCTGTATTTGTACTCTGACAGAAGAATCATATTTAACAAAGAATGGAGAGAAGAAGAATCTGTCCGACAGACTGAATCAAGGAGGAATATTTTCTTCTTATGGTTCTTTGACCAGTTTGACCAGTTTAGTGTCAGAGCTGGAAAACACCCAGAAGATCATTTAACGACACTTTTATCTGTTTTCAAAGATGAACAATCAGGATCAAGAATATTCTGTCTGCTGCACCAGAAGAAAGTTTTTGTTTTCATAAAGTGATCGATAGCTGAAAATAATCAAATCTAAAATATTCAGTGAGTTCATTTCTTTTCAGTCATTTGACTCAGTGTCAGTCTGTGTCTCAACCATAGACGTATAATGGACGTAACATCCGTGACGTCACCCATTGGTTTGTGGACTGCTGCTCGGAGGCCAATAGTATCGGATCTGAGCAGCGCCATCTTGAACATTTCAGGTGCATGCTGGGAAAAATAAAAACAGGGATTCTACTTATATGGGCATCAGGAGGAGCATGAGGCGCCCTCCTGAACCTGTGAACCAATCAACCTGTCAATCACCACGTAGCCACGCCCTAATGCATACCCTGCTTTATCGTCACATATAAAATCAGGGAGGCCAAAATGTCCCAAATGAACATCATACTGCATTGAAGAAGGCTTTAAACTATTCTTTTCATCTTGTTCACTCTCAGAAGGTTTATTTAAATAAAGTTGGTAAAAAATCAAATTTAACGTCAATTTAAAAAAACTATGTTTTATTTATGAAATCTCGTTTTTAATAGTTTTCTTGGTGTGACCTTAGAAAACGTTATGTTAGCATTTACAAAGTTATGTTAGCATTTTAAAAGTTACGTTAGCATTTAAAAAGTTTATGTTAGCATTTAAAAAAGTTATGTTAAAATTTTAAAACGTTACAGTTACATAACACACAGCTAACAGGCCTTTTTTTTACACAGGTGACATTTTGACTTGTCGTTGCAGTAAAATCACAGCTGTTACTAATCAGTTTGTTTGTTTTTGTTCAAGCGTCCCCATAAACCACATAAGTGAGAAAAAGAGCGAGCAGGTGGTTTATGGGGACCTGTGATGGTTCGACTGTTACACATTAACACTCTGAAATAATGAATCTGTGGACGTTAAAAACTCAAAGATAAACGTATGAATTGACTGAATATTTATTTCCAGTGTCGAATATCGTAGAAAAACTAGCTGTTGACTCTAAAATGGAAAAATATGATAAAACGGTTCATTAAGAAACTTACTACACGTCATTTCCAGCTTCTATCTTAAATATTACAGCAGCTTACAGAACTTTTCATGGTGCAGCAGATTTAATATTTAGTGTAATATATTTATTTATTATCAGGACAGAAGCGATGAACTGCAGGTTGGAGTCAAACACTGTTGATGTATTTGATTTGTTTTCCTCTTTTCATCCAGACTCATGTGTTTAATCACTCTGTGCACACTGACCTTCTTTAATCACACATTTAATAATAAACTGTACACATGTAGAAAAGATGTGATGATAAACAACCAGACTGTTGTTTTTATTTATTAACATAGTTTTATTTTGTCTCTGTTGTTTGTCTGTCGCTTTTTAAATGAGAAAAACACCCAAATAAAAATCTCTAAACATTTATGTTCTTTATTTTCATATCTGCAAACATAAAACGTATTTATACACAAGATGAGCTGAAAACTATCAAGATCTCAGGCAGAGAATTTGTTATAAAATACATCCAGTAACTTCTTTTTCTTCATTAGTGATGTTTTTAAAAGCAGCATCAGGTTTGTTAAAATGTACATTTAGTATTTTTGTTGGTTTTATATCATTTGAAATGACATTTGCACCATTTTTTTTTACCAAAAGTAAGACTGAATGCTCCTGAAAATGTCAAATGGTGTAACCACAAAAGAATGATACATATTAAATATTTTATCCTCCTAGAAAGAAAGAAAGAAAGAAAAAAAGAAATTAAGAAAGAAAAAAAGAAATTAAGAAAGACAGAAAGAAAGAAAGAAAGAAAGAAAGAAAGAAAGAAAGAAAAAGGAGAAAGAAAGAAAGAAAGAGAAAAATAAATATAAAAGATGGGAAAAAAAGAAAGAAAGAAAAAAAAGAAAGAAAGAAAGAAAAAGGAAGAAAGAACAAAGACAAAGAAAGAAGGAAAGAAAGAAAGAAAAAAAGAAAGAAAGAAAGAAAAAGGAGAAAGAAAGAAAGGAAGAAAGAAAAAAATAAATATAAAAGATGGAAAAAAAAGAAAGAAAGAAAAACAAAGAAAGAACAAAGAAAGAAAAAAAAGAAAAAGAAAGAAAGAAAAAGGAGAAAGAAAGAAAGAAAGAAAGAAAGAAAAGAAAGAAATAAAGAAAAAGGATAAAGAAAGAAAGAAAGAGAAAAATAAATATAAAAGAAAGAAAAAGAAAAAGAAAGAAAAGGGAAAAGAAAGAAAAAAAGAAAAAAAAGAAAGAAAGAAAGAGAAAAATAAATATAAAAGATGGAAAAAAAGAAAGAAAGAAAGAAAGAAAGAAAAAAAAGAAAAAGAAAGAAAGAACAAAGACAAAGAAAGAAAGAAAGAGAAAGAAAGAAAGAAAGAAAGAAAGAAAGAAAGAAAGAGAGAAAGAAAGAAACAAAGAAACAAAGAAACAAAGAAACAAAGAAGTAAAGCAGTCAGGTTCCTGGTCTCCATGGTTACCAGAGTAAATGTAATATTTAGAACAATTGTATTCCATTACCTTTATTTAATATAAAGTTATAATGTAAGATCATGCCAAACTAGTTGATATGGTGTTTTATTGACTATTTACTGTTTTTAAGCAAGTTGAATTATTTGGTACAAAGTTTTTATGGTTACACCACTTAGACATTTTTGCCATAATCCTCTAATATATTCTCTCTAAATGGATTAAAAGCAGAAATTTGAGGAGGTTTTATTAATTAAAAGGAAAATAAAGACAATAATAAAAATAATATAACAGTTAAAGAGGAAAATGTGATGTGAAGTAAAAGTCGTAAAAACAAGCTGAAGCATAAAATTAAAAGATTAATAAATAAAATAAAGTTCAATTGAAAGCCGGATTAAAAAGGTCGATCTTAAGTTTGTTTTTATAAATATAATCACTCAGACGTTCATTAATAAATCCATGAGGTCAGTGAGCAGACTGCTGAGTCTGATGGAGAGAAACTTATCGGCTCAGCACACACACACACACACACGCACACACACACAGACACACGTACGTACGCACACACAGACAGCTGATCACATGTGATGTAACAACCTGATGATGTCACAGTTACATGTAAACAAAACACGCTCAGCATGAATTTAACTCATTTTAAAGAACTGAACGTCTTTTCACATCACATTTAAGTACTTGTACTTTACTATAGTACAGTTTGAGGTACTTGTACTTTACTGCAGTACAGTTTGAGGTACTTGTACTTTACTGTACTACAGTTTGAGGTACTTATACTTTACTGTAGTACAGTTTGAGGTACTTATACTTTACTTCAGTACAGTTTGAGGTACTTGTACTTTACTGTAGTACAGTTTGAGGTACGTGTACTTTACTGTAGTACAGTTTGAGGTACTTATACTTTACTGTAGTACAGTTTGAGGTACTTGTACTTTACTGTAGTACAGTTTGAGGTATGTGTACTTTACTGTAGTACAGTTTGAGGTACTTATACTTTACTGTAGTACAGTTTGAGGTACTTGTACTTTACTGCAGTACAGTTTGAGGTACTTGTACTCTACTGTAGTACAGTTTGAGGTACTTGTACTTTACTGTAGTACAGTTTGAGGTACTTGTACTTTACTTCAGTGCAGTTTGAGGTACTTGTACTTTACTGTAGTACAGTTTGAGGTACTTGTACTTTACTTCAGTACAGTTTGAGGTACTTGTACTTTACTGTAGTACAGTTTGAGGTACTTGTACTTTACTGTAGTATTTCCATGTGATGCTACTTTCTACATCTCAGAGGGAAATATTGTACTTTCTACTCCACTACATTTATTTGACAGCTTTAGTTACTTTTAAAATACATATAGTATTTTTCCCTCGCTGTTTTGCACGTGTTTACTGGGAGAATCCTTGTGGAGGATTATGTGTGTATGTAATGAGCAGCATGCTGACCAGGCTGCGTGGCTGCAGATTATAAATGCAGCGGTGTGTGTGTGATGAGCTGTTAGAGCTGCTGTCGTCCTCCAGCTGAACACACACAGGTCAGTCTGCTTCTTTACTGTCATGTTTGTATCAGTTAGTCTGCAGGTGAACAGTCATCACTCACATCAGTCATGCAAAGAAAAGTCTGTCTTATAGCTGAATGATGCATATTTATATTAGTTAACAGTTTATATTCCTGCAGGTGTTACATCATGATGCCCTGCTGTTAAAGTTCATATCTGACACACATATCTGTTATAATTACATAAACGCAGCATTATTCTGCAAGATGTGGTGTAAAAGTCATTAAATGGCTCAGTAACAAGTAAAGGTCTGCAAGATGATCAATTCATAAATCAGTTAAACTAGTATTAAAAGCAGCATCAGGTTTGTTAAAATGTACATTTAGTATTTTTGTTGGTTTTATAGGAGATAAATTCAGACTGAACTCAGCTGCTCCGCAGCAAGACATCATGGATGTCCGAGTTATGCCCAGTTCAATATAATCAATATATTAAAAAAAAGATCAATTAAAGAAAACGGGATCAATGTGTAATTAAGGTTTTATTGTTTTAATAATTGTTTCATAAATTGATGAATTCAGAAAAAGAGCTTAAACACATCTTAAAAACTAGTTTTAAACGGCATCTTTTAATAGTCGGTATGAACAAGAGGAACGTTGGTCAGTGACTAATAAGTGTTGGTAAGATGATGAATTCATTAATCAGTTAAACTAGTTTTAAAAGCAGCATCAGGTTTGTTAAAATGTACATTTAGTATTTTTGTTGGTTTTATATCATTTGAAATGACATTTGCACCATTTTTTTTACCAAAAGTAAGACTGAATGCTCCTGAAAATGTCAAATGGTGTAACCACAAAAGAATGGTACATATAATATATATATTTATTTTCAAGATATTTGTGCGTACTACTTTTATTTACTATCTTATTTCACATTAATGTTTCTTTATTGTTCTTTTTTAACATTGTTTTTTCTGCTTTTAATGTGAAGCACTAATCTAAACTAATCTAATTGATGTTGTTATAAAGCACTTTGAGCTGTATTTATTGTATGAAAGGCGCCATACAAATAAAGTTATTATTATTAGGGCCCGAGCACTGACAAGTCAGTGAGGGACCTATTGCTTTTGCCAGGATTCTTATTAGGGCCCGAGCACTGACAAGTCAGTGAGGGACCTATTGTAATTGCTGGAATTATTAGGGCCCGAGCACTGACAAGTCAGTGAGGGACCTATTGCTTTTGCCAGGATTCTTATTATTATTATTATTATTATTATTATTATTCACGTTCTTATGCCGTGTCATGAATCGCATTTTTGGCGGCTTGAACATAAATGAAAACTCATGAAATTCTGCACACACGTCGCAGCTGGTGAAAATTTATTTAATTTAACGTGATTGGACGCAAGCGTGGTAAGGGGACTCGCTAGCGCCCCCTAACGTCGGGTCATGTGACCACAAATCCTCTCGGATCGGCATGAAATTTAAATATGTTACAGCTCTCATCGGATCATTGGGAAATTAATTTTGTGGAATTTTTTTACCAAACAGGAAGTTGACCACGCGGCGTGGCGTGCACCGATTTTCACAATTTCGAACAACGCTTTGAGGACTTTATGATGTTCACAGAATCATGAAACCTGCCACGTAGGTTTCAAATCATGAGCTCTTTCATCTGATACCACATTTGCCCAATATTTTGGCCCAACAGCTCAGTAGCGCCCCCTAATGCCTTTTCCCACTTAGCATGTACTGACAAGCTCTAAAACTCACCAAATTGGACACACTTGTCAAGACTCACGAATATTATTTTTTGGTATAACCGCAACTTTTTAAGTGCCAAAATGACTCTACAGCGCCCCCTAGAACATTAAAAGTTGAAGCCCCGCCTTCTACATGCACGTACATGAACGAAATTTAGGAATCATATATATCATGACCAGACGCACAAAAAAGCCTCTTGGACCCATACCCTAAGTCCAACAGGAAGTCGGCCATCTTGGATCACAGGTGCATTTTTTCCGCCACAGGTGCATTTTTCCAGGCCTCGTACTTTAACGCACTCCTCCTGCAGTTTTGACTCCACAGACTTAAGATTCGCATTGTATCATCATCAGACCTTGATGATGTAAACTTGACAACAGATTTTTCCTACGTTATACCAGGTGGGCGTGGCTGTTGTTTGTTTGTATAAACAAACAACTCCTTATAACTCCTCCATACATTGTCGGATGTTAATACATGCACTGCGTAAAATGTCACACCTGGTAACGCCGTTTCAATTTCAACATCATTGGGGGTGGGTGTGGCAAGGGGTCTCCATAGCGCCCCCTAACAGCA
Source organism: Scomber scombrus (assembly GCF_963691925.1). NCBI lineage: Eukaryota > Metazoa > Chordata > Actinopteri > Scombriformes > Scombridae > Scomber > Scomber scombrus. The sequence goes on along the minus strand of NC_084974.1, from coordinate 33,203,711 downwards.
GGTCATGTGACCAAAAACTTTGTCTGATCTTCGTGAAATTTACAGGACTCATAGCACTTATGGGTAAACCCCCAAATTATTTTTTTCAAAATTTTCGCTCTTACAGGAAGTGAGTTATTGTGCATTTCCTGCGTCAATTTTCCATTTTTCCCTCTGCCTTTAGAGGACTTTCCCGTCTTCACAGAATCACCAAATTGCCCACATAGGTTCACACTCAGGAACACTTTAATTTGAGACCATAACTGCCTCTGGGCGTGGCACAACAGCTCAATAGCGCCCCCTAATGCCTTTATCCATTTTGTACATTTTTCCAAACTCCTACACTCACCAAATTGTACACATACGTCAACAGTCACACATATTGACTACTGACAAAGTTTGGGATTTTTAAGTGAGAAGATGACTCCACAGCGCCCCCTGGAAGATTTCAAAGTTTAAGCCCCGCCTTCCACATTGACATAGAAAAATGAAATCGACAAGGCCTATGTATTATGTCCAGACGCACAAAAAAGCCTCTTGGACCCATACCCTAAGTCCAACAGGAAGTCGGCCATCCAGGCTAAAATGTTCAATCTGGATAATTTTTATTATTATTATAGTTGTACGCCTTTTTGACAGCCTAAACATGCCCCAAAACTCACCAAAACTTGCAATCATGTCCGATCCGGAGAAAACTTTGATATTTTAAGGAGCGGGGAAATTGCCGACGCAAAAATGGATTAATAGCGCCCCCTAGAAAATTTAAAAAATCAAGCCCCTCCACTCAGATTGACGTAGACAAACCAAATTCGGGAAACACATGTATCGTGTAAAGACGCACAAAAAAGCCTCTTGGAGCCATAGCCTAAGTCCAACAGGAAGTCTGCCATCCAGGCAAAAATGCTCAATCTTAATGATTTTTTGACCCTTCACCCACATTCCTTATTGCTTAGAAGTCACTCAGACTCATTTGTGGTCTTAGACTGCCATCTAGTGGAGACATTAACCGCTGCACACAATGTTCAATTAAAGGCACAGGAGCAAAGACATCTACATGCCAGTTTTGACAGCCCTGCGACCGCCGCACGCACCGACGTGCACGTACGGCGTTACAATTGAGGGGGTAAACGGGGGGGTGCGAGGGCCCTTCGACACTGCTTGCAGTTTTAATTATTATTATTATTATTATTATTATTATTATTCAAGTGCCGCGTAATGAATCGCATTTTTGGCGGCTTGAACATAAATGAAAACTCATGAAATTCTGCACACACGTCGCAGCTGGTGTAAATGTATTTAATTCAACGTGATTGGACGCAAGCTTGGTAAGGGGACTCGCTAGCGCCCCCTAACGTCTGGTCATGTGACCACAAATGTTCTCGGATCGGCATGAAATTTAATTATGTTACAGCTCTCATCGGATCATGCGGAAATTAATTTTGTGGAATTTTTTTACCAAACAGGAAGTTGTGCACGCGGCGTGGCGTGCACCGATTTTAATTTTTCGAACACCGCTTTGAGGACTTTATGATGTTCACAGAATCATGAAACCTGCCACGTAGGTTTCAAATCATGAGATCTTTCATCTGATACCACATTTGCCCAATATTTTGCCCCAACAGCTCAGTAGCGCCCCCTAATGCCTTTTCCCACTTAGCATGTACTGACAAGCTCTAAAACTCACCAAATTGGACACACTCATCAAGACTCACGAATATTATTTTTTGGTATGACCGCAACTTTTTAAGTGCCAAAATGACTCTACAGCGCCCCCTAGAACATTAAAAGTTGAAGCCCCGCCTTCTACATGCACGTACATGCACTAAATTTAGGATTCATATATATCATGACCAGACGCACAAAAAAGCCTCTTGGACCCATACCCTAAGTCCAACAGGAAGTCGGCCATCTTGGATCACAGGTGCATTTTTTCTGCCACAGGTGCATTTTTTCAGCCCTCGTACTTTAACGCACTCCTCCTGCAGTTTAGACTCCAGAGACTTCAGATTCGAACTGTATCATCCTCAGACCTTGATGATGTAAACTTGATGACAGATTTTACCTACGTTATACCAGGTGGGCGTGGCAGTCGTTTGTTTGTATAAACAAACAACTCCTTATAACTCCTCAATACTTTGTCGGATGTTTATACATGCAGCGCGTAAAATGTCACACCTGTTCAAGCCGTTTCAATTTCAACATCATTGGGGGTGGATGTGGTTAGGGGTCTCCATAGCGCCCCCTAACAGCAGGTCATGTGACCACAAACTTTGTCTGATCTTCATGAAATTTACAGGACTCATAGCACTCCTGGGTAAACCCCCAAATTATTTTTTTCAAAATTTTCGCTCTTACAGGAAGTGAGTTATTGTGCATTTCCTGCGTCAATTTTCCATTTTTCCCTCTGCCTTTAGAGGACTTTCCCGTCTTCACAGAATCACCAAATTGTACACATACGTCAACAGTCACACATATTGCCTACTGACAAATTTTGGGATTTTTAAGTGAGAAAATGACTCCACAGCGCCCCCTGGAAGATTTCAAAGTTTAACCATTATATGAATACCTTATCCCCTTTCATTTGTGGTCTTAGACTGCCATCTAGTGGAGACATTAACCCCCCTTCACACAATGTTCCATTGAAGCAGCAGGAGCAAAGACCTTTACATGGCTGCTGTCAATGCCCTGCGACTGCGACAAGCACTGACGTTCCTGCGTAAGAAGACCTCTACCTGCGCGCCCTCCGACTGCGCCACAGTCCGACGTGCGTGGATGTGCGAGGGCCCTTCGACACTGCTTGCAGTTTTAATTATTATTATTTTTCACGTTCTTATGCCGCGCGTTTTTGGTGGCCTTAACATGCATGAAAACTCATGAAATTCTGCACACACGTCACAGCTGGTGAACATGTATTTAATGTAACGTGATTAGACGCAAGCGTGGTAAGGGGACTCGCTAGCGCCCCCACACGTCGGGTCATGTGACCACAAATCCTCTCGGATCGGCATGAAATTCAAATATGTCATAGGTCTCATCGGATCATTGGGAAATTAATTTTGTGGAATTTTTTTACCAAACAGGAAGTCGCCCACGCGGCGTGGCGTGCACCGATTTTCATTTTTCGAACACCGCTTTGAGGACTTTATGATGTTCACAGAATCATGAAACCTGCCACGTAGGTTTCAAATCATGAGCTCTTTCATCTGATACCACATTTGCCCAATATTTTGCCCCAACAGCTCAGTAGCGCCCCCTAATGCCTTTTCCCACTTAGCATGTACTGACAAGCTCTAAAACTCACCAAATTGGACACACTCATCAAGACTCACGAATATTATTTTTTGGTATAACCGCAACCTTTTAAGTGCCAAAATGACTCTACAGCGCCCCCTAGAACATTAAAGGTTGAAGCCCCGCCTTCTACATGCACGTACATGAACGAAATTTAGGATTCATATATATCATGACCAGACGCACAAAAAAGCCTCTTGGACCCATACCCTAAGTCCAACAGGAAGTCGGCCATCTTGGATCACAGGTGCATTTTTGCCGCCACAGGTGCATTTTTTCAGCCCTCGTACTTTAACGCACTCCTCCTGCAGTTTTGACTCCACAGACTTCAGATTGGAACTATATCATCCTCAAACCTTGATTATGTAAACTTGATAACAGATTTTACCTACGTTATACCAGGTGGGCGTGGCAGTCGTTTGTTTCTATAAACAAACAACTCCTTATAACTCCTCCATACATTGTCGGATGTTAATACATGCACTGCGTAAAATGTCACACCTGTTGAAGCCGTTTCAATTTCAACATCATTGGGGGTGGGTGTGGCAAGGGGTCTCCATAGCGCCCCCTAACAGCAGGTCATGTGACCACTAACTTTGTCTGATCTTTGTGAAATTTACAGGACTCATAGCACTCATGGGTAAACCCCCAAATTATTTTTTTCAAAATTTTCGCTCTTACAGGAAGTGAGTTATTGTGCATTTCCTGCGTCAATTTTCCATTTTTCCCTCTGCCTTTAGAGGACTTTCCCGTCTTCACAGAATCACCAAATTGTACACATACGTCAACAGTCACACATATTGCCTACTGACAAAGTTTGGGATTTTTAAGTGAGAAAATGACTCCACAGCGCCCCCTGGAAGATTTCAAAGTTTAACCATTATATGAATAACTTATCCCGTTTCATTTCTGGTCTTGGTTTGCCATCTAGTGGAGACATTAACCCCATCACACAATGTTCCATTGAAGCAGCAGGAGCAAAGACCTTTACATGGCTGCTGTCAATGCCCTGCGACTGCGACAAGCACTGACGTTCCTGCGTATGAAGACCTCTACCTGCGCGCCCTCCGACTGCGCCACAGTCCGACGTGCATGGATGTGCGAGGGCCCTTCGACACTGCTTGCAGTTTTAATTATTATTATTATCACATAAGCAGAGAGAAAGCTCAGGGTTCTTGTTTTAGAATATAAATAAAGAGACTCTACATGTAATTAAAGCTACTCTTACCTTTCTTGCATTTCACACAGCACTTTGAAAAAACAGGAACAACCCCTCCTCCCTCGGACCGAATGATATGATTGGTCAGAGTTTTCACAGAATATTATGAGAATGGAATAATGATGAGTTTCTATTGTCGTGAATATAGTAAACACGACCCAGGGTGAAGAAGAATGACTATAGGCTCACGTCTCTGTTCCTTTTTAGTTTTCTTTATTAACAAATCAAATACACTGTCTGAACACAGCGGGAGAATCTACACGTTCAAATTTAAGCAGCTAAGGGGTCCCTTCCAATGTGTCGCTGTTCTGGTCTCAAAATCTCAATGTAATCTCAATGTAGTCTCAATGTAGTCTCATCTCTGTATTGTCTGACCAGTTTATAGCTTTATATCCCTATGTAAATTGACGTCATCTAATGTCATACAACACACGAACCTCGTATGATCATTCCATGTTTATACAGTGTAAACACAGAACCTCTTACAGGGCTCTGTTTATCCCTCTGCTATAGATTTTACCTTAAAAGGCGCTCCCCAGCCCAGTGGGCTGGGATGTATGTACATGTGTGACTCACGAAGAAGCCTGTAGATTAAGAAATAATATACTACACTATGCCTGGTGGATCTCTCTAACATTTTAGAGCCATTACCTTATTAATAGCATTTTAACCTAAACAAAAAAATGTGTAAAAATGTAACAAAGGTAAGGGTAGCTTTAATATAAAGTTATTATTATGTTTTTAGAGAGTGAACCAACCTGTGTTACCAACAAAACTGTTTAATTGTTAATTATTTAAGGATTTTTTTTGTGCTGCAGATCGTAACATTAATCAAAAGTCATCATGAGTCGGAAACATGTCGTGTTCAAGAAAATCTCCCGTGACAAGTCGGTAAGTCCAACAGCGACAGTCGCATGGTCGTAGTGAACTTTTATAGTGATGGTAACAGAAGACGTAAGAACTTCTGAGCAAGGCACTGAAGCTCCATCTGTGTGTTTCAGCTGGCCGTCTACTTGGCCAAGAGAGACTTCGTGGATCACTGCGATCACGTCGATCCAGTCGGTGAGTTTGATGATAAAACACTGAATCTGATCTCCAGACAGACATTAGAGACTTACGATCTGTGTTTCTCTCTCAGATGGAGTTGTTGTGATCGATCCGGTGCAGCTCAAAGGAAAGAAAGGTCAGTATGTGTGACCTTTGACCTCTCTACAAAGCACTGTCAACTGCACGATGAAATTACCTTAAATTACCTCTGATATGCAAGAAAATCAAAGACAAAAAAGTTTTATAGCCTTCAATCATCAGTTTCTAAATTAAACCACATGTTCTTACAAATAAACGTTAAGTTGCAACTCTGTGAAAAGACCATAGACTGTATATAAAATGGACGTAACTTCCGTGACATCACCCATTGGTTTGTGGACTGCTGCTCGGAGGCCAATAGTATCGGATCTGAGCAGCACCATCATTTGAACATTTCAGGTGCATGCTGAGTAAAATAAAAACGGGGATTCTACTTATATGGGCATCAGGAGGAGCATGAGGCGCCTTCCTGAACCTGTGAACCAATCAACCTGTCAATCATGACGTAGCCACGCCCTAATGCATACCCTGCTTTATCGTCACATATAAAATCAGGGAGGCCAAAATGTCCCAAATGAACATCATACTGCATTGAAGAAGGCTTTAAACTAGCGATTGAGACCATAAACACATTTTGAAAACGTTTACTTAGGTTAGAAATCAAGTGAGAAGTTGGTGAATTCTCCATTGACTTGTATAGAGACGGAAGTCCTTTTGACACCAAAACGGTCGCCCCCTGGTGGCCTTTTGATAGAATGCAGTTTTAAGTTACTTCCGCGTTGGCCTCATTTCAGAGGACCGGAATTCCCCGCCTGGATAAGACTTGAACAGACCCTCTAGTGGCAGGTAGTGGTACTGCAGCTCCTGTTATGTATTACGTCTCATTCGTCCTCTCGTGTCCTCAGTGTACGTGATGCTGTCGTGTACATTTCGGTACGGCCGTCAGGACATGGAGGTGATGGGCGTGGCCTTCAGGAGGGATCTGTTTGTGGTAACCCGGCAGGTTTACCCCGAGCTGCAGGACAAAGCGAAGCTGACTCACACCAAGAGCCAGGAGAGGCTGCTGAAAAAGCTGGGAGACAACGCCTTCCCCTTCTTCTTTGAGGTGAGGCTTCAAGATGTGTTGCTCACCAGGTGGGATGTTTAACCCCTCCAGTCTGTTCCTGCAGCTGGATGTGAGGAGTTATTATCCCTATGTTCCCTCAGCACAGGTATGACCATTCCCTAATGCACATAACGTGATCATCAGTGAGTCCCAGTGGACGTTCTAGAAAAAAAAGCAGAAATTTGATGCTGGGTCCACAAAAAAAAGAATGTGTGCAAGTTATTCATATGCATATTTTTGTAATTTTAACCCCTTTAACCTTTGTGTTGTCCTCCTGGGTCAAATTGACCCCGTCTGTTTTGACTGTTCCTTCTTTCCTCCCTTCCTTCCGTCTGTCCTTCCTTCCTTCTGTCCTTCCTTCCTTCCTCCCGTCCTTCTTTCCTTCCTTCCTTTACTTCCTCCCTTCCTTCTTTCATCCCTCCCTCCTTCTCTCTGTCTTTCCTCCCACCTTCCTTGCTTCTTTCCTTCCTTCCTCCATTCGTCATTTCCTTTCTCCCTCCCTCTCTCCTTCCTACCTTCCTTCTTTCCTCTGTCCATCCTTCCTTCCTTTCCTTGCTCCCTTCCTTCTTTCTTTTCCTCCCTTCTTCCTTCCTCCCTCCCTCCTTCCTCCCTTACTTTCCCTTCCTTCTTTGACTCAAGGACAACAGGAGGGTTACATTTAAACTAAACCACATGAACACCAAAAAACCCTCAATTACATTTTTGGCATTTTATCATGTGTTTTTCATTCAGAGTGATTTCTTGATTGTTACTCACTCTGCTGCTCTACATTCACCTGTTTTAAAATAAGTTTCTGTGTTTCAGTTTCCAGACAACCTGCCGTGTTCTGTGGCTCTGCAGCCCGGACCCAACGATGAGGGAAAAGTAAGTTCAACGTCACTCTGCTTCATTCAAACTGACCAAGATTACTGTTTCATGTTTTTAGACCAACTGTGTTATAGTGACAACATCATGGACCTAACTCCACTGGAACATTACAGGACCTTACTTTTACTAGGTTCAGTTTTATTGTCATTATACAGGACTGCACGATAGATAGATAGATAGATAGATAGATAGATAGATAGATAGATAGATAGATAGATAGATAGATAGATAGATAGATAGATAGATAGATATACAGATAGATAGATAGATAGATAGATAGATAGATAGATAGATATTTTTTGGTTTGGTTTGGAAACAAAGTTTCAACCTGGGTTTTTTTTTAATCATTCAGTGGACAGAATATGTTTTCTAGACATCTTTGCAAAGTATAAAAATTGCAGAAACCTTTTCAATAATACACTCGGCTATTCTCACTTATTTTCGCCCACCATTCATAGACAAGTCTTCTGATCTTCTTGTAAATGTCCAGCTTGAGATAACTGACTTGCAATGTGATTCAGATTTGATGGACACATTTGTCTCGATGGACTTGGACACATTTTATCAGCATCTTTTAGCAGGGGAATCCTAAAACTACACACCTGGTTGCAAAACGTTTGTGCATGTTTGGGATGACTAATCTCTCATGCTTTTAATCTGTTTTGTGAAAAGATGGTTTATTATAGTAAAGTTATAAAATATATTATTTATCTGTTATTATGCAATGGTTTTACTCGTCTGGCCCACATAATATCAAATGGAGCTTTGTTTAGCCATGGTTTAAAAAGTATTTAAAGGTCCTGAAAGTAAACAACATCCTGGGTTGTTAATCATTATCTTTTAGAAAAACTGATGTTACTTCTGTGACTGGATGTTTGCTGATATATGAGAGGAACACTGAGGCCACATAAATCTAACTGATGGTTCATTTCTAAACTTGTTAAATCTGGAACATGGACTGATGTAACTCAGTAAATCCTGTTGATGCCTCTGTGTGTTTATATATTTGACTAATATTGATGAATGATTCATGTGTTTCTGATCCGGACAGAAATGTGCGGTGGAGTTTGAGGTGAAGGCGTTCTGCGCTGAGAATCAGAACGAGAAGATCGAAAAACAGTGAGTTCAGAAACAATTATCAAAAAGGTTTATCAGAAAAAAAACAGTTCAGACCTTCGAACATGGACGAATTGTTATCCTGTATGGATTTTGATGTGTTCTCTCTGCAGGAGTTCAGTTCGTCTCTCCATCCGTAAGATCCAGTTCAGTGCAGAGAGCAGTCAGGTGGTTCCAGTAGCCGAAACCACCTTTGAGTTCCTGATGTCTGAAAAACCTCTGCACGTAAAACTAAGCCTGCCCAAAGAGGTGAGACAGCAAACCGTCCACATCTGAGCACAGATTAAATTTACTATGATGATTTATAGACCAATGCATGGAACAGAAACACCTTTACAGTGTTATATAATTACATCTACATAACTTGGTAATGTCATAATGTTTAACAAGAATTATTATTATTGTAATAATACTGTATTTATAGTGATGTTTCCCTCTAAACTTCTCACATTGTTTCATTTCAATAAATTGCTGCTATACTATAAAAACTGCAGTACTTTTACTGTAATACTGCATACTACATCACTCATAATACTGCAGTACTTTCACTGTAATACTGCATACTACATCGCTCATAATACTGCAGTACTTTTACTGTAATACTGCATACTACATCGCTCATAATACTGCAGTACTTTTACTGTAATACTGCATACTACATCGCTCATAATACTGCAGTACTTTTACTGTAATACTGCATACTACATCGCTCATCATACTGCAGTACTTTTACTGTAATACTGCATACTACATCACTCATAATACTGCAGTACTTTTACTGTAATACTGCATACTACATCGCTCATAATACTGCAGTACTTTTACTGTAATACTGCATACTACATCGCTCATCATACTGCAGTACTTTTACTGTAATACTGCATACTACATCGCTCATAATACTGCAGTACTTTTACTGTAATACTGCATACTACATTATATGTAATCTTGGCTCAGACTATTTCACCTGCTGTTTAAACTCTTTGATAATTAGATGTAAACTGGCTCCTGCTGATGTGTAAAGACAGATAATCTACAGTTTATATATAACATCACCTTCTGTCTGCAGACGTTTTATCACGGTGAGCCGATCAAAACTAACGTTGAGATCACAAACTCATCCAGCAGGAACGTGAAAGACATCAGCCTGTCAGGTAACATCATACCTGTTGTTTCTAACATGTGACTTCTTATACTTCTGTGTTTGTTCTTTTCGTCTCTCTCTGTAGAGTTTGTGTTGTATTAAAACTTCTTTCTGTCTGTGTGTCTGCAGTTGAACAGGTTACCAACATTGTTCTGTACTCCAATGACAAGTACGTCAAATCAGTGGCTAAAGAGGAAACTAGGTGAGTTTGGTTTTTAGTATTTAACCCTGACCATAAAACTGTTTTCTCTCTTTCTGTCTGTTCTTGATTTTTAGTTTTTAAATTAACATTCAGTGACAGTTATTTTGAAGAAGACTGCAACAGACACAACTAGGGATGTCCGATATTATCGGCCCTCCGATATTATCGGCCGTTATTCACTTAAAAATGTAATATCGGGAAATATCGGTATCAGGTTTTTATAAACGATATTTGTTCTGTAGGCTTCAGCATTTCCGAGCCTGCATGAACGCAGCATGGGACGTTTACCGGCGCTTGATGATGTATAACAACAACATGCTAGACTCGTGGGTCTCTAACCGTGGCTAACAAGTTCATAGCGTCCATCGCCATGTACACAAACACACAAACAGAAACGAGGTTTACCTCCTCGTTGTTTTCTCTGTTATGCTTTCGTCGAGTCGCCTCTGTGACGTCACCGTCAGAGTCCGGTGGGTCCTCTGGGTCTTACTCTGCTGGAGACACAACAGCTGAGAAGTATATCGGTATCGGAAATTAAGAGTAGGGGAATATCGGAATATCGGATATCGGCAGAAAAGTCAATATCGAGCATCCCTAGACACAACCTGATTAGACTGATATCATTTGGATGTTTTGGATTAATTATAGATTTCTCTCTTTTATGAAAGTTTAGCAATAAACACATTGTTAACAGAGCAGGGCCTTATTTCCTAAAAACATCTCAAAGGCTGAGATGATCATAAAATCGTACAAATCTTATTTCTTCGTATTTCCCAAAAGCATCGTAACTGAAGACTTAGAAATGATCGTCCAAGGTTTAAAGCATCGTAAGAAGCTGCAGGAGGAACTGAAAACTATATTTCATTGTTTTTGTTAATTTTTCAGGCTATACGTTTTTCATGAACACTGATGTTATTTGTTAAGTGATGTGTGATGTTAAACCAGTAATAATATTTAAATAAAAAAATGTTGAATATGATCTTAAGAGTGACGTTAAGAAGTAGAGAGAGAAATGCTGCTCTGGGAAACATGTAGAAATATAATAGTATTATATCTAAGTCCTTAGATAGGTGGCCCAGATCTGTGTGAAGAAGTAAAGCAGTGAGATTGTAGAGTTTATTCTCTGTTTGTCTCCAGGGACGGGGTTCCCACTGGAACCAGTCTGAAGCAGGAGTACACCCTGTATCCTCTGCTGGATCACAACAAGGACAGGAGAGGACTCGCTCTGGATGGACGACTCAAACATGAAGATACCAACCTGGCTTCATCCAGCGTGTGAGATGAGACTCTCTGAGACACACTGAGACATAATGAGACATAATGAGACACACTGAGACTCTCTGAGACACACTGAGACTCTCTGAGACTCTCTGAGACACACTGAGACATAATGAAACACACTTAGACTCACTGAGATTCTCTGAGACATAATGAGACACACTGAGACATAATGAAACACACTTAGACTCTCTGAGACACACTGAGACATAATGAAACACACTTAGACTCACTGAGACTCTCTGAGACATAATGAGACACACTGAGACATAATGAAACACACTTAGACTCTCTGAGACTCTCTGAGACACACTGAGACATAATGAAACACACTTAGACTCACTGAGACTCTCTGAGACATAATGAGACACACTGAGACACACTGAGACATTTTGAGACAAACTGAGACTCTCATGATGATAATATAACTCTGTAACAAATATCTCTAACCGTCTGTCTCTTCATCTGTCCATCAGTGTGAAGGAGGAGGTGCTGAAGGAGGTTCAGGGGATTCTGGTCTTCTATAAGGTTGTGCTGAGGATGATTGCATCTGGGTGAGTCTGAAACACTCGGCATGCTTGGAAGTCGTCCGACAGGCTTCCTGCTCTCTGACATGAATCATCCTTAGATAAATATTAATGTTCTTATTTACAGTCAGACTGTTTAAAGAAAAATGTAGAGACACAAATGCACTGAAGAGTTAATCCTTGCTGGGACTGAGCTTTAATGAGGCAGTAAATCAGAAATATTAAACATCACTGCAACGTAACTCAGCAGAAAATAATATTTTCCAGAAACTAAACACGGCCGAGCTTCTGAAGATAAAAGTGTTGATTATTTAAACTCTGATGAGTTGAACTGATGGTCTGCTTCTGTTCTTGGTTGCACCAACAGGACGGTTGGATCCAGGTACGTTTCACCAAAATCATCTCACACACACTCTGAGTCTCTGTGAACTGGACTACATGTGTGTTTGTTTTATTCACAGTGAGGTTTCTCTGGAGCTTCCCTTCAAACTGATGCATCCTAAACCTGAACCAGGTACGTCCTCCATCTTCCTCCTCATATCAAAGTTTCTCTTCACATTCAGCGTTTCATCAACATGTTTTCTTCTCCTGAATCTCTATGAGGTTTGTTCTTAAGATCCAAAAAACAAAAACCTCTTAGTGTCACAAAATTTTTCTTTTAATTTATCTCGTGAAAGAATATAAATGGATATGTTTAAATTGGGAGACCTCAGGTTTTCCTCATGTTCTGGGAACTCGTCTCCCTTTCGGGGACAAAAATCAAGTCCCAACAATGTAAATCATTTCATTTTAGAAGGTTTTAAGTGAAGACTTTGTTTAAGGTAAAAGGTACTTCTCTAGGAAATGACTGTAGGTCATGTGTGTGTGTGTGTGTGTGTGTGTGTGTGTGTGTGTGTGTGTGTGTGTGTGTGTGTGTGTGTGTGTGTGTAGTTAATCTGTATTGATAATCTGTATGTTAATCCGCAGCTCATTGTTTACATGATAAACTGCAGTAAGAGGAGCAACTCACTGCTGTCAGCGAGACACAGAAAGCTGCTTAACACACACATGTTTGTACCTGTGAGGACCCTCAGTGACCTCATCCATCTCCCCAAACTAAACCTGTGAAAGCGTCTATGACAGCAGTTTCCAACCCTGCTCCTGGAGAGCTACTGCTCTGCATGTGTTAGGCATCTTTCCACTCTAACACACCTAATTCGAATTTTTAGCTCGTTAACAAGCAGCTGAAGCTCATCAAGGGGTTTGATTATGAGTTCATAATTATATTCAGGTGTGTTAAAGTGGAGATACCTAAAACATGCAGCATGATGTTCATTTTGTAAATTATGGCCCGATTTATGAAATTAAAGGACCTGTGAAATGTGAAATGTGAAATGCAGTTTAATTCGTACATGAACAATAATTAACAATAATGACTCATCTGTCTTCTTCTCTTTTCCTGTCTGAACTCTGCGTCTTCAGCCAAGGAGGGGTAAGATCATTTAGTTTTTATCATATAAAGGTTTATATATTTAGGTTTATTCCTTTTCTATTCAGGAAAAGTCTGTAAATTAAAGTTCCAGACATTTTTAAAAACATCTTTATCTTCATGTAAATTCATTCAAGGGTTTTGTTTTATTGGGGGTTTTTTGTCTCTAAAGATTCAGCAGAAACAGCTGATTATATAAAGAAAACTCTCTTGATTATTCCAAAGCAGCGGTTCACATCATTTTTGGAACTGAGATCTTTAAAATGAAGCAGTGTGAACTTCATCAAACCTCATCAAATGTTAATGTAACAACAAATATTAATATTTAACCTGGAAACACATTCTGAGGGGGAAATCACTGCAGTTCACCTTTAAACAATAGTGTTGTTTTTGGCGGCCTGTTTTAATTTTAGTCTTAGTCTAGTCTTTGTGTCAAGCTGTCATTTTAGTTTTTATTAGTTTTAGTCACGTTCATACTCTTTTTAGTCTAGTCAAGTTTCAGTCGACTAAAAGTCTGAGCATTTTAGTCTTATTTTAGTCAAAACTATCTGTGACTATTTTAGTCTAGTTTTAGTAATGCAATTCTATTTAACCCAGTCAATATAGTATAGTAAGTACCTAGTAGGGTTGGTCCCTACTCCCCCTAGCAGGCAATGCCTGACAGCCATCGTAATTTCAAAGACATTCAAAGAGTTCGATTAATCAAAACAAAGTTACAATGTAGTTAAATACTGCGTGCAAACAAAATACAAAGCGAATTATATAAAATTATCTTAACCAAGGTCTTAAACGAACGAAACGAATTATACTAAAAACAATCAAATTTAAAATTATTTAAATTAATAATTAATTAAATTCTCAAAAATTAGCTGTGCAAAAGAAATTCAAAACGAATTATGCAGTTATCTTAAACCAATAATAAGGAACAAAGTTAAAAACTATTTACATGGGCCTGCCCTGGATAAACTAGACAAAAGTGCAAATGCAAAACGACAGTGTCAGGAAATCAAACAAATTTAAAGGTCAAAGTTTTTGGCCAGAAACACCAACATGTTCACCTTTTCTGGCTTTAACAGACTGCGGAAATATTATATCATATATAAATATATATACAAATATATATTTATATATGATATTTACGTGCAAGCATGGGTATGCAAGCCATGCATACCCATGTATCCCAGCCCTTATGGGGCCTACATCATGTAGGCCCCATAAGGGTTACATTTGGGCTGTAAATATGGGTCCCAAGTGGGTTTGTCCACAGTTTCCATGGTGACCCCACCTGTATTTGCCCATATAGGCTTCAAGTGGGTTCTGACTGTGTTTCAGGTGTAGACCCCATATGTTTAACCATGTGGGACCTGCAAAATTTGCCAAGTTCAAGCCCATGCTCACTCAGTACCCATGAAGCATTTAACCTATTTAACCCTCTGTGTCCCTGCAGTGAATCAGACGACATGGTGTTCGAGGAGTTTAAACGAGTCTACCTGAAGGGGGTGATCGGAGACGACGACGAGTCTCCCACTGAGGCATAAAGAAGGACGACGTGTCTGCTCCTGCTGACCGCCAGAGACGAACAGAAACACAGTTTGACTTGTAGAAGATTCTCCATCAGACTGACAAAGAGTTTAATGACTTCCTGATGTTTCCCTTGTGATGAACTCTGTAGCCTGTAGGGGGCGACATGAGTACAACACACAGCAGACAGCAGACGGGTGGCACACACACAGGAAGTATTCAGGATCTGAAGCTGAAGACGTTTGGAAGTAAAACAGTATCAACAGGTGTGAGTTCGCAGCTGCTGTTATTTATAACCAAACTTCACCTAAAAAATAAACTCAGCCTCTGTTTAAAATCACAGTTAAACTTTACAGCAGCTCAACACGAACCAAACTGTTTAATGAACTGTTCGTTTCTGACTCCAGCAGAGAGTCTGTGTTCAGATAAATGTAGACGCTTGTTAATCTGCCTTGTGATCAAATAAATGTGATTTTAGTTGCATTTTAAATAACAGATGAAATAATCATGTTTCAAGTGTAAATCTGTTGATGTGAGTGTTAAAAGCTGTTAGAGTTGTTTAATGCATGCGAAGGAATCTGTTTCTGTCACTTCATTCATGACGTCGTAATAGTTTTAACTCTGATATTTTATGTATGAAACTGAACTTTGAGTGTAAATAGTTTATAATCCTGCCTGAAAAATCTTTCTGGTCTGAAATAAAAGAAACTTTCTGTTGCCAATGATTTTGTGAATACTGAGTTTCAGAGAAATGTGAATATTTTGGAGAAAAAACTATGATTTCATGAATTGTCAATGAAACTAAATTTTAAGTAGTGCTGTTTATACAGTTCAGAGATAAATAAGCGTTGGTAAGATGATGAATTCATAGATCAGTTGAAATAGTTTTAAAAGCAGCATCAGGTTTTTTTTAAATGTACATTTAGTATTTTTATGCTGTCCTCACTAAAAGTGGTTGCAGGCAACGTGGTCTTTAGCAGCTAGTTAAACACAAATATTTCTCTCAATTTTCATCCTCCAAGGAACAGGCAGGTTGTTGTGTTTGGCAGGATTTACTTGAAGAAATGTCTTTACATTTTTTGAAACTGTGCAATGAGCCCTTATAAGTAAATGTTAAACATTAGTGAAATAAGGATAATAGAAAAACAATGTAAACAATTGCTTAAAACTACAACCTCTAACACAGAGTCCCCAATAAACTAATTATCCAAAAATATACAATTGTGAATATAACTGTAAACAGAACATAACTTACAGATGAAGCCGTTTTGTAGGCTTTAAAGCACAGTTGCACTATGCTGCTCACTTTACTTCCTGTTACCCCAATGTTTACTGTGAGGTCACTTCCTCCTGAATCCTGCTATTCACAGCTACCACCAGATGGAGCCAAATAACACAAAACTCATTACAATGATTTCAATACAATTTTTGTTGGTTTTATATCATTTGAAATGACATTTGCACCATTTTTTTTTTACCAAAAGTAAGACTGAATGCTCCTGAAAATGTCAAATGGTGTAACCACAAAAGAATGATACATATTACATATTTTATCACCTACAGTGTATTTAAGTGGACTTATACTAATAATGACTTCATTTAAAACATGTAAATGTTTCCTGATCTCCATGGTTACCAGAGTAAATGTAATATTTTGGACCATTGTATTCCATTACCTTTATTTAATATAAAGTTATAATGTAAGATCATGCCAAACTAGTTGATATGGTGTTTTATTGACAATTTACTGTTTTTAAGCAAGTTGAATTATTTGGTACAAAGTTTTTATGGTTACACCACTTAGACATTTTTGCCATAATCCTCTAATATATTCTCTCAAAATGGATTAAAAGCAGAAATTTGATGCTGGGTCCACAAAAAAAGAATGTGTGAAGTTATTCATACGTTTATTTTCACATTGTAACCCTTTAAATTTAAACTAAACCACATGGACACTAAAAAATGTCATTGACCCATATATCTTTCTAGTGCTTTCATTAGACTACCATCATTGTTATTAAAGCAGTTTAATCATAATGTGTGATGATTCAGAGATACTGAAGACTCAGTGAAACAAAAAACTTTTCTTTCCATGTTTTATTGGAGATTTTCTTAGAAAGAACAAATAATACACAACTGTTTCAGCTGGAGAGAAAAAAAACCACAAACCAAAGAGATGTTTAAAGTTTCTAATGACAATGTTAGCCCTGGTATTTGATATAAACCTTCATGTGTGCTCAAAGTCAAACAGAGAACCAGCTCTTGAAGGAGAACCTCAGCCTTCATCAGACCAGACCGACATTATTCACTTTCTCAACACAGTTACAAACAAATAAAAATCCTTCCATCCTCGATCAGCGGCTGGAAAACTGAACCTCCCGAAAAGTTTTAACAACAGTATCAAACTTTTCTTTCCCCATCTGTGACCTCAGCTCTCTTTGCTCACACAGCGTTCAAAGTCAGCATATTTTATCTTCAGAGTTATTTTGGTGTTTTGATGTCTGGAAACATAAAATGTCTTTGTGGAGGTGGGCCTGGTTTGGGCAGAGCTGTCTCAGCAGGATCAGCGCCAGGTGAGTTGATTAGCTCAGCTGGGCTGCGTTGACTAATCAACCTCTTTTTGTCATGAACTGAAAATACACTAAAATAGTGACAGCTACACCTATTTTAATCTGGGACTACATTTGGCTACATAATATACGTAACCAATGTTAATGCTAAGATAGCATGACCTACAGAATATCCTGATTTTATTATTTATTTCACTCTAAATGGGATTATAATTTACAAAATGAACATCATGGTGTATCTATAGAAATCTAAGGCCACAGAAGTTTTTATATTTTGATCTTGTGCTGTTGTCTTGTTGGCCAGGTTTAATTTTAGGGAGGCACCATGTAAACAGCTGAACATTTCTGTTAAGGTTGCCACATGCTCAGATGAATAAGCCACTACATCATTAAGATATGCCTCGCACTGTGATACACCAGAGAGCACCTTAGACATAAGACGCTGGAAGGTGGCGGGAGCGTTCCTGAGGCCAAATGGCATCACTTTATACTGCAAAACGTGATCCGGCATAACAAACGCAGATATTTCCAAGGCACATGGGGTTAGGGGCATCTGCCAATAGCCCTTATTAGAAAATCAAGTTTAATGCCAATTGCAGCACCTAGATTATCAATACAATCCTCAATCCGGGGGAAGGGGGAAAGAATCCGGTTTAATAACAGCATTAAGCTTCCTGAAATCGTTACAGAATGAAAGGATTTGATCTGATTTTGGCACTAACAGTGATGGAGAACACCTGCACTGGAACTGGGAATGGCAAAACCTTGCTGAAGGAGATACTCAGTCTGCATTATATAGCCCGTTTCATAGGATTCACACGATAGGCATGTTGTTTATTGGGCGTATTCTCACTGTGTCTGTGTGGGGATATCATCACAAAGTCTTTAAGAGGTCAGATCAAAACTCTCAATATCTCTCAAAACATTGACACCTGTGATGGAGTCATTAGGGTGGAGATGAACTCTACAAACACTCAGAGACTCCAGTCGTGTTTGTCCCATTGTTGGAGAACAGAGACGACATACATTTGGGGAAACCCTGCCCAGCTGTAACAATGTGGATCTAAAGTGACTCGTATTTCCCTTTACATTGATGCTGAAGGATCAGTGTCAGCGGGTCATCAGGTGACTCGTTTAGAGAGCACAGCAGAGTCCATACAAAGAGAGATGAGATGGGACATAAAAGATTCACACCTGCTGATGAATACAAAAACTAGCAGAAGTGTTGCAGTGAAAACAAGCGAGACAATGAGCTGAGGGAGGGACGGTCTCCTGATACAGAGCTGGTTCCCTGTTACAAATAAAGCAAATCAGGATCAAGATAGGAGCTCATTGTGATTTGACTGTGATAAAAATGTAAATACAAAGACACCAAAGAAAATTAAAATGAAAAGACAAACAGCAAAACAAACAATAAACAGTAAAAACCAATGAAGCAAAATAACGAAACTATAAATCTGAAATAAAATAGAATTAAACTTTTGTTCCCAGCTCGACAGGAAACAGCTCTAACTAATTTAACTAGTTAAAAGAGACTTTGGCAATTGAGGGGTTTTATTGTGCATTTGGCTTTAACCCTCCTGTTGTCCTCGAGTCAAGGAAGGAAGGGAGGAAGGAAAGGAGGAAGGAAAGGAGGAAGGAAGGAAGCAGGGAAGGAAGGAAGGGAGGAAAGGAGGAAGGGAGGAAGGAAAGGAAAGACGGAGAAAAGAAGGAAGGAAGGTAGGAAGGAAGGAAAGAAGGAAGGAGGTAGGGACGGAAAAGGAAAAGAGGAAGGAAAGAAGGACAGAGGAAAGAAGGAAGGGAGGAAGGTAGGGGGGAGGAAAGAAAGAGAAAAGGAAGGAAGGAAGTAAGGACAGAAGGAAAGAAGAAAGGGGGATGGAGGAAGGAAAGAAGGAAGGAAGGACACACGGAATGAAGGAAGGGAGGAAAGAAGGAACAGTCAAAACAGACGGGGTCAATTTGACCCGGGAAGACGACGCGAAGGTTAAACAACAGTGTATCAAGAAAGGCAAAAACCCCTTTCACATGTAAATCCAGTGAAGGAAATTGGGTTGTGTTAAATCTGCAGGACGACATCATCTGTCTGTCTCACATCACTAATGATGTTTGATGATGGTTAGGTTGAGTTTGGGTTAAAATGATCACTTTGATAAAGGTTAGACAAACATGTGCTGTGGGTTAAAGTTGCTACTTTAGGGACAATCGTAGTTATGCTTTTTAAAAACTGTAACGACTCACTTCTACGGCTCCTCCTCTGTTTGCGGATTCTGCTCTTGATTATTACACCGTGATGTTTCCCTTGTGTCAGGAGGACAATCTCTTTATTTTTATTCAAATATGAAGGAGTGAGAATCTGGGTTCTCCTCACTTTATTGCTTCTATGTGAAAGGGGTATATGCTTTGATTAGTGCACGGTTTATTTCTTGTGGTAATTTTAATGTTCATGGTCAGTACCCTTTGTTTGGTTGGAGTAGATAGTTTACTGGTGACTGACTTGGTTAGTTCATTAATAGTTTTAACTTTTGGTGGTTTGGACTAATCTAATCCTCAAGGTATGCATCCATTGGTGCACGTTTTTATGAATAGTACCTAACGGTGGTCTAAAATAACTTATTTTTACGCTGACACCTTCTACAGGTGACCAGAAGTGGTTTATTCATTTTCAAAGTTAATTGGATCCACTACCACCAGGTGTAGTCAGGGGTGTGGGGGTGCTGGATTCAGGCAGGTTGCCCCAGCTGTACCCATCCTGAGGTATGGTCATTGGGAGTATGGGGACTCTGAGTAAAGCCATATCACATGAATCTGGGTGGAGCAAGTAGCCAGAGAAGGTACTGCTAGCCTCACTGCCAGCGTACATGCCGTTAGTGGTTGAATCCTTCACCTGGATCCACACCCTGTCCCCCCGGGCAAGGTGGAGGACGACTGAATGCGAGGTGGTCCCTAATACTTTGGGGTCTGTCGTCTTGACAACCGGCACGAAATTATGAAAGAGTCCAACTTTGAGGACCCGCTCATGGACAGTGAGGTGGTAGCTGAAGACGTAGGTGCCGTTGACGGGGGCGATGTAGAGGCCTGTGGACGGGTCGTAGCTGCCCTGGATGTTGTAGTAAATGCTGGAGAAGACCACCGGAGCGTTTGGTGGCGGGAAACTGGATGTTAGCCCTGCAGAGAAGGCTGACTGTATGTGGGGCATGCAGGGACCAGGAGGACCCATCATCCCCATTCGCCCCATGTCTCCCATGTCCCCTTTTGTCCCTGTCTCCCCTACAGTCCCCGTCTTTCCCTGGTCTCCCTTGTCTCCCTTTTCCCCTATCGGCCCTGGACTCCCACCTTCTCCGTCTGTACAGTTACACTCCCCCTGGGGCCCCGCTTCTCCTTTCATACCCTTAAATCCAGGGGCACCTGTGGTACCCATATCACCCATGTCACCCTTAAGGCCATTGGGCCCTAATGGTCCTTGAGAACCAGGCAGACCTCGGGGTCCTGCAGGGCCAGGCATACCGGCTTCTCCTGGAAGACCAAGGCTAGACTCGCAGGTATCTGGACAGACACCATCATCTCCTTTAGAACCCCGATCCCCTGATCGACCCTCCAAACCTCGCTCACCCTTTGCACCTGCAGGACAACAAAGACCAGGTCAGGAACTGGAACTGAACCCCTGATGGACCAATAACATGAAAGTAACTAATGACTCTGTGTTTTGTTTCTCACCTTTGAAGCCTCTGTCTCCTTTGGGTCCTACAAATCCCTGAGCTCCCCGATTCCCCTTCTCGCCTTCATCTCCTTTCTGTCCTGAAGATCGAGCACACCAGAGACGACACCATCAGTAAGGAACAGCAGTGGCAGCATCACAGACAGAAGCAGCAGCAGTAAAATGAGGGATCAGGTTTGTATTTTGAAAGCTGAAGCTTGTTACCTTTGATTCCGGGTCGGCCCACAAAACCTGGAGGACCTCTGAACCCTGTCATCCCTCTTCTTCCAGAACTACCTGGACTACCTGACAAGGAGAAAGTCACACAGATTGTTATCTAGCATGAATCACATTTACATTTCTTCATTTGGGAGACACTTTCACCCGAAGCGACTTACAGGCAAGGAGAGACGAGTGTTAGAGGACAGTGACTACGAAAGAGCTGCCCAGGTACCAATGTGATGAGAAAGAGTGCCATACAACAGGGGGTTTTTTTATCGTTAATTTTTAAATATAAACTGGTAAGGAACAACAGGAAGAGGACAGGTGCATAAAATTCACCATAAGCAACAAGAAAGAACTAAAGCAATCAAAAACAACCGAAAAAGGTTAAAGGGGTTCATAGAGGAGCTGCGTTTTCAGGCATTTCTTGAATGTCCCTTTGGAGTCAGCAGTTTGGTAGATGCAACAATAATACCATCAACAAAATGCTAAACCGTGATGGACATGGTAGGTATTGCCATCCTGGATCAGTGTCAGTTCATTAATTACAGGTGGTTTGAAAATATAACGTTAAGAAGGAGTGAAGAAATGGTCCTACACATATAATATCTCACAGATTGTAAAGATTAAACAAATGAGATATATTGTGGTAATTAGTGAGCTCTGGTTTCTACCTTTGGACAGATTCAGGCTAGCTGTTTCCCCTTGTTTCCAGTCTTTATGCTAAGCTAAGCTAACTGGCTCTTTGTGAGTTGCATCAATCTTCTCTTCTAGATCTCTGCAAGAAATCGAGTAAACATATTTCCCAAAATGTCAAAATTGTTTTTCTTTAAGTAGCTTAACCCTCCTGTTGTCCTCGAGTCAAGGAAGGAAAGGAGGGAGGGAGGGAGGAAGGAGGAAAGGGAGGGAGGAAGGAAAGATGGAAGGGAGGAAGAAGGAAGGAAAGGAAGAAGGAAGGAAAGAAGGGAGGAAAGGAAAAAAGGAAGGGAGGAAGGAAAGGAAGGAAGGATGGAGGAAAGAAGGAAGGAAGGAAGGAAGGTAGGAGGGAAGGAGGGAGGGAGAAAGGAAATAGCTTATACCTAATGTACAGTTGGTATTTTGGCAGGAACTGGACTTTTACTATGAATTAAAGATCTTTATCTGCAGACTGAGATTACCTGGCAGTCCCCGGTCTCCGCGGTCCCCTTTGGGACCCTCACTGTTCTTGCATTGTGTGCAGAGACAGAACCAGGGCATCTGGTCCTGCGACTGCATCTGGCAGTACGACTCCATCGCTCCGGTGGGTAACTCCGTCATGTTGTGTCCGGGGCCATCGATGGTGGGGAAGGGAAGGAGTGGAGGAGGGTTGACGGGGGGTTCCCAACCGTCGGGGGACAAGGGCTCCGGCATCGCCATGACGATGGAGAGAGAAACGGCCATTGACAGGAAGTGGAGGAAGGTCGGCATGGTCTAAAGAGAGAGAGAGAGAGAGAGAGGTTAAAACATTTTAAAGGACCAGTCCAAAACAGGAACACTGAAACACTTTCTGAGCACTTAATATCATAAAACATCTGTACAGATGTTAAAATATTTTCTCCACACTGATGCATGATTTTTATAATAGAAATAGAACATTCTTGTTTTTATGTTTTTCTTTTATGAAAAATCACAAACCTTATATAAGGATGTAATGAATGACTGCACACATAAATACAGACATCATGACATTTCTGTGTCCTTTTATGTATCACAAATTAATAATTATTGATTTAATTGAATACTTTGTGGTTACCTTACATTTCTCTGTATTCATATGTTCCCATTATTTATGATATATTGTGTACATTTTAGGCACATTAGCCAAGATTCAAATTCAATTTAAAAATCAAAATATCCAACAAACCCTCCAGATTTAAAGAAAAAATATATTAATTAAAGTTAAAGGGCCGGTATTTATTTATTAAAGGTTAAGTGCAGCAAATAAACTAAAGAAAGGAAAAAAATTCAATAATGAATCCATTATTGTTAAACTAAAAACAGCAGTAATGTTAAATAAATCAAAACTTGGTTTAAATAAGCAGTTAGTTATTCTAAGTGTTTTACTCACCGAGTCGTCGTTCAGTTCTCGAACCTGCAGCTGATCTGATCCCACAGACGCTCCGCTGCTAATAAAACACCTGGACCAGGCCCCGCCCACAGACACAGGTGTGTGTGTGTGTGTGTGTGTGTGTGTGTGTGTGTGTGTGTGTGTGTGTGTGTCTTTGTTGAATAAGATCTGTGCCTTCGTTTTTTTTTGTTTCTCTTTACTGTATAATGTGACCTCATTATAATAATACACACAGGTGTCACATCACAATATACACACACACACACACACACACACACACACACACACACACGATTAACACGTAAGTTTAATAGCGGAAGAATAGCTCAAATCCTCTGTCCTCCATGTTGTTTTGCTGCTCTTAATGTTTTTGGGTCAGTGCTGTTTGTTAGTGTCCATGTGGTTTAATTTAAATTTAAAGGGTTAAAATGTGAAAGTAAACGTATGAATAACTTGCACACTTTCTTTTTTTGTGGACCCAGCATCAAGTTTCTGCTTTTAATCCATTTTGAGAGAATATATTAGAGGATTATGGTAAAAATGTCTAAGTGGTGTAACCATAAAAACTTTGTACCAAATAATTCAACTTGCTTAAAAACAGTAAATTCTCAATAAAACACCATATCAACTAGTTTGGCATGATCTTACATTATAACTTTATATTAAATAAAGCTAATGGAATACTATTGTTCTATATATTACATTTACTCTGGTAACCAGGGAGATCAGGAAACATTTACATGTTTTAAATGAAGTCATTATTAGTATTGTGTAATATTTCCTTTTTATGGTTACACCACTTAGACATTTTTGCCATAATCCTCTAATATATTCTCTCAAAATGGATTAAAAGCAGAAATTTGATGCTGGGTCCACAAAAAAAGAATGTGTGAAGTTATTCATACGTTTATTTTCACATTTTAACCCTTTAAATTTAAACTAAACCACATGGACGCAGAAAAAATCCATTATTGTATCTTATATAATGATAATAATTATCCCCCTCTCACTGTGAGTTCTTACTTTATTAGCATTGTGAGCAGATTTCAGCTCCTCCATGTGAACTTGGGTCTGGTTCCCACTGCAGAGCCTCTTTCATGCATCAGCTGACCTGATTAGGACCGAGTTGATAAAGCCGAGGTGTAACTGTAATCCCTCTCTGATTGAAGGCCGTCACCGGATCCTGCACAACACAACAGGCTATAGGTGTGACTTTATTAGTGCAGAGTCCTGGGAATTAGGATGTGTTGGGGGGGGGGGGGGGGACATGTAGGTCAGCTGTGAGCTGGTGTGGTCATGTAGGGCAACTGAGCTGATACACCTGCATCCTCAGACCCTCGCCGCCCTCTTGAGTTAAGGCACAAAAGATTCTGTGTGTATGTTTGTGTGTGTGTGTGTGTGTGTGTGTGTGTGTGTGTGTGTGTGTGTGTGTGTGTCAGCTCCCATCAGACCCTCGCCGGCCGCTTGAGTTAAGGCACAAAAGATTCCCAAAAGTCCTGAAAAAAAACAACTAATCCATGACGTCATTTCACGTTTACATGTTTGAATCTAAAAAAAACAAAAAGAGAAAAAATCAGAAGGAAACAGTTAGGCTGGAGAATTAAAGGAGAGATGATGCTGCAGGATTCGGCAGTGAGTGTGTGCATGTGTGTGTGTGTGTGTGTGTGTGTGCACGTGTGTCTGTGCATGTGTGTGTCTGTGTGTGTCTGTGTCTGTGTGTGTATGTGTGTGTGTTTAAGAGAGAGTGATAAGTGAACAGAGCAGATATTCAGTTTCTGTTATGGAGGTCAAAGACAGATCTCAGACTGATATGGAAGCTCTGAGAGGTAAATGATGAGTAACGTCTCCATGTAGTGAAACACTGAGCGTCAGTAAGTTATGTAACATCACTGTCATGTCTTTAAAGTGATGTATTTTAATTGGTGCCTTTTCACATTCATGTTTAAGACTCTTTGCATTTTGCCACAGAAAGTATGTTCTTGTCAAACTTTAGAACTATTGTCATGAAATGAAAATGAAGACAAATGATTTGACCACCACCAGATGTTTCAGATATAAATGAACTCTTGCTACTTCAGGGTTAGGGATGAAGTCATCATGTCAGGATTGTGAAGCGTCAACTGTTTTCAGGATGAAGTTAAAAAGCCTGAAAGATGCATCCAGTACATAGAATGTATATAAAATGGACGTAACATCCGTGACGTCACCCATTGGTTTGTGGACTGCTGCTCGGAGGCCAACAGTATCGGATATGAGCAGCGCCATCTTGAACATTTCAGGTGCATGCTGGGAAAAATAAAACAGGGATTCTACTTATATGGGCATCAGGAGGAGCATGAGGCTCCCTCCTGAAGCTGTGAACCAATCAACCTGTCAATCACGACGTAGCCACGCCCTAATGCATACCCTGCTTTATCGTCACATATAAAATCAGGGAGGCCAAAATGTCCCAAATGAACATCATACTGCATTGAAGAAGGCTTTAAACTAGCAATTGAGACCATAAACACATTTTGAAAACGTTTACTGAGGTTAGAAATCAAGTGAGAAGTTGGTGAATTCTCCATTGACTTGTATAGAGACGGAAGTCCTTTTGACACCAAAACGGTCGCCCCCTGGTGGCCTTTTGATAGAATGCAGTTTTAAGTTACTTCCGCGTTGGCATCATTGCAGAGGACTGGAACTCCCCGTCTGGTCCGTATTCAGGATTTTGAGCAATTTATTAGAATATAACTGAATTAAAAGGCCATTAGATGTTTTGATGGTGTAGTGGTGATTTGTCCTTAACTTAATAATAAAAATGAATACATAAACTCAAAATAAAACATCCACTCAATCAATCAATCAATCAATCTTTATTTGTATAGCGCCAAATCACAACAAAGTTATCTCAAGGCACTTTACACATAGAGCAGGTTCTAAACCGTACTCTTCAAGTTTTAATTTATAAAGAGACCCAACATTCCCACATGAGCAAGCATTTAGCGACAATGGCAAGAAAAAACTCCCTTTTAACAGGAAGAAACCTCAGGCAGAACCAGGCTCAAAGTGGGCGGCCATCTGCCTCGACCGGTTGGGGTAGAGGGGAGAGAGAGCAAGAATAGGAGAGAGAGAGAAGCACATAGAAAATAAACATTGAAGCTAGAAGGTCCGGGACTGGAATCTGTCATCCGGACGTCTACAGGACCAGATTGCCTGTGAGATGAGAAAGCACAGACAACTCCGGGGAAGAAGTGTAGGTTACTGAATGCATTAATAGTACATGAATGTTATTGGATATAGATGGATGGATAGAGAGAGAGAGGGAGGAGAGAGGAGCTCAGTGCATCATGGAGGTAGGAGTCCCCCGGCAGTCTAAGCCTATAGCAGCATAAACTAGGAGCTGGCTAACTATAAGCTCTATCAAAAAGGAAAGTTTTAAGCCTACTCTTAAAAGTAGAGAGGGTGTCTGCCCTCCGGACCGAATCTGGGAGATGGTTCCACAGGAGAGGAGCCTGATAACTGAAGGCTCTGCCTCCCATTCTACTTTTAGAGATACTAGGTACCACAAGTAGGCCTGCGTTCTGGGAGCGCAGTGTTCTGGTAGGTACATAAGGTACTATGAGCTCTTTAAGGTATGATGGAGCCTGAGGTGAAGCAGGGAAAAAAGTTCATCCTCCAGACAAGCTTGAAGTAAACAGACAAAGAACAAAGACGTCTGCTGCCTCTCTGCCCTGGTAAACAATCATATGCCCCAGTGGGGTTATTAAAGTCAACTAAAACTAAACTAAAACTACTTCATCAATCAAACTAAATGGAAATAAAAAACAAACTAAACAACTTTAGAAAAATTAAATAATAATAACCCTGCTTCCTTGTTCCTGCTGGTCCTCTACCTTCTTACCTATAGAAAAAAATTAACCTCTGTGCCACAGTTTAGTTCTTTATTAATTATTGATCTTTTTATTTATTATTTTAGACAAAAAAAATGTGTCTGAACAAAAGAGAAAGATCTGCTCGGCTTCAATGAATGAATAAAAGGTTAGAATGAGGTCCATGTGGGGCTCAGGGCCTCGAGGATGTTATAAGGTCCTCACAAGTATAAAAGGTCCAAACGTGTCTGTGTGTGTTACTTCCTGCTGGTTTCCTACAAAAACATGACCTGGAGGTGAAACTGGATCCCAGTGATCCCAGTTTACACCCCTCTGCTGACCCTGTTTCTGAACACACACACACACACACACACACACACACACACACACACACGCAGTCACCTCCCACTGTTGCAATGTACTGCTCCAGTTCTGTCTTGAACACCAAGAAATTAGGCTTCGTTTTTGAGAATTTGCATTTATGAAAGTGAAATTTAAGAATTAAGATCAGACTGATGAGTACATAATAATATATCATCTTCTGGTCCTTTTGGTTCATACCTCAGTGGACGTGTTTAAACACTCAAGAGTCCACGATTTCTTTCTGTTGTCATATTTATTTTTCATTTTCATTTAAACTCCTCTGTTTTACGTTTTTTTCTTCGTTTCCACAAAACAAAAGAAATGTTCTTACCGGTTGATGTAAGAGGAGCACACACATCAAATTGAAAGAAGATCAAAATGAACCTAAAGTCACTTTGTAGTCACGTGTGGCTCCAAAACCAAAAGACTGCCTGCAGCTTCCAGCTCCTCACGCATACACTATATTGCCAAAAGTATTCACTCCCCCATCCAAATAATTGAAATCAAGTGTTCCGATCACTTCCATGGCCACAGGTGTATAAAATCAAGCACCAAGGCATGCAGACTGTTGCTACAAACATTAGTGAAAGAATGGGTCACTCTCAGGAGCTCAGTGAATTCTAGCGTTGTGCTGTGATAGGATGCCACCTGTGCAACAAGTCCAGTCGAGTACTCGCTCCTAAATATTCCACAGTCAACTGTCAATGGTTTTATAACAAAGTGGAAGCGATTGGGAACGACAGCAACTCAGCCAGGAAGTGGCAGGCCACGTAAAATAACGGAGCGGGTCAGCGGATGCTGAGGCGCATATTGCGCAGAGGTCGCCAACTTTCTGCAGAGTCAATCGCTACAGAACTCCAAACTTCATGTGGCCTTCAGATTAGCTCAGGAACAGTGCGTAGAGAGCTTCATGGTTCCATGGCCGAGCAGCTGCATCCAAGCCAAACATCACCAAGTTCAATGCAAAGCGCCGGATGCAGTGGTGTAAAGCACACAGCCACTGGACTCTAGAGCAGTGGAGACGCTTCTCTGGAGGGACGAATCGCGCTTCACCATCTGGCGATCTGATGGACGAGTCTGGGTTTGGCGGTTGCCAGGACAACGGTACATGTCTGACTGAATTGTGCCAAGTGTAAAGTTTGGTGGAGGGGGGATTATGGTGTGAGGTTGTTCTTCAGGAGATGGGCATGGTCCCTTAGTTCCAGGGAAAGGAACTCTGAATGCTTCAGCATACCAAGAGATATTGGACAATTCCATGCTCCCAACTTTGTAGGAACAGATTGGGGACAGCCCCTTCCTGTTCCAACATGACTGTGCACCAGTGCACAAAGCAAGGTCTCTAAAGACATGGATGAGAGAGTTTGGTGTGGATGAACTTGACTGGCCTGCAGAGAGTCCTGACCTCAACCCGATAGAACAGCTTTGGGATGAATTAGAGCGGGACTGACAGCCAGGCCTTCTTGTCCAACATAAATGTGTGACCTCACAAATGCGCTTCTGGAAGAACGGTCAAAAATTCCCATAAACAGTCCTAAACCTTGTGGAAAGCCTTTCCAGAAGAGTCTAAGCTGTTCTGCTGTCTCAGAATTCAGAACTGCTTTTTTTCCCCAAAGTGGCCTTAATCCTCTTCTGTAGCTTTTCAACTTTAACAATGTGTTGTATTTTAAAAGCTTGTTATATTATCCATTCTGTCAGTAAAGTGAGGATGCTTTCAACAATAATGCCATGAATAGTTTTTATTGATGATGATCAGATAAAATACATGTGAGAAACACTGAGGAATCAGAGCAGACCATAAACCCAGCATACAGAGGTTCAGTGAATGTGGTGTTGAAGGTGTGGAGGTGGATCACTGTGTCAGAGGAGACTCTGTAGAAGGACAGAGTGCCAGCAGGACAGTCCACATACGCTGCTACTCTGTTAGAGACAGAGGAGGAGGAGGAGGAGGAGGAGGAGGAGGAGGAGGAGGAGGAGGAGGAGGAGATGTTTGTTCTTCTGTTATTGTGACAGACAGAGTAACCAGTAGCAGAGCAGTCCAGACTCCAGGACTGATCATTCTCTCCAAACCAACAGTCATGACTGTCTCCTTTCCTTCTGATTCTTCTGTAACTCACTGATATAAAAACTCCTCCTCTCCACTCGACCTCCCAGTAACAGCGACCAGTCAGAACATTTCTACACAGCAGCTGAGGACAGTAGTCAAATCTGTCTGGATGATCAGGATATGACTGAACCTCCTTCACATATGTCACCTTCCTGTTGTTATCAGACAGTTTGAGGTACCTGAACATTGTATTTGGATCCAGTTCCAGTTCACAGGCATCTGATGGAGAGAACGAGACACAATACAGCTGCAGTTTATCATCTGTTGATTTATTAACTACTTTACTGAAACCATTCAAACTTAAACCATCTCCAGGACAACTGGGACCCTCCATCACTGAGGAAGACCATGAGATGTGACTGAAAGCTTTGGACATACAGAGTAAGTGGACCTTTAGATGAGAATGTTTTTCAAAGTGAAACTTGATTCCAGCTGCGTCTGATGTTTGTCTGAATGTAAATTCAACAGTTCAGTTAGAACATGAACAGTCAACATGACAGTGATATTCAGTAATATATGTTTTTTCATCAAGTTTGGTGTAAAGTGAAGGTCTTTGCACATCAAGTCTGTTATTTTCATCTCAAACTGTCATCTGTTACAAACACATTTTTGTCCAAATGCTCCAAACAGCTGAAGTCAGTATGAATGAATGAACTTTATCTGCAGGAGAGACATGAGGGACATTTTGGAACAGGTAGCACCACCATGTGGACATTTATAAAACATTTCTCTTTTAACTCCTGAACTGTGACCAACAGAAGGACATTTCTGTTTCATGGATTCATTGGTTCAAGATAAATGTCAGTTTAGGCCACGCCCATTTCTGACAAAACACATTTTCCATCATTTTGAACTTTTTTCACTTCTTTTACATATTTCATCCAGTTTTTCTCAAAGTTCTCATGAATCAAACTGAAAACACACTCACACTTCCTCAGACCAGGTTTCAGTCTCTGCAGTCCACCATGGTCCATCCTGGAGGAAGAGACAAAGACACAATCAGCTTCATACACCTTCACTCATATCCACCATTAAACATGAACCAGAGTCCCTCAGTCAGTCAGAGTGTCTGTCCATCTGTCCATATCTGAGAGTGTCTATCTGTCCATACCTGAGAGTGTCCACCTGTCTGTCCATACCTGAGAGTGTCCAGTCTCCAGTGTGGATCCTCCAGTCCAGCAGACAGGATCTTCTCTTCTGAGTCTCCTGGATGATTGTAGCTGAGGTCCAGCTCTCTCAGATGGGAGGGGTTGGAGCTCAGAGCTGAGGCCAGAGAAGCACAGCCTTCCTCTGTGATCAGACATCCTGACAGACTGAACACACACAACAGTTCATCTAATGAGATAAACAGGATTTTGTTTTAACTTAGTTCTTATTTTTCATTCCAACAATGTTCACTGTGTGATCATAATCATTTAATTAGGCAACTTAGTGTCTTCCATCATATTCTAATTTAATTTCATTCAGTGTTTAAATATTTAATTTGTATTTTACACGAAAAAGTTAAATCTAAAGAAAATCATGTTCAACATTTCCTGAGTGGCAGATCTGCTTTTTATGTTCACCTGCATGTAGAGAACATGACAGTAATTCTGTGTTGTATATTTTCAGTTATTCTTTCCATTATATTAGACTTTCATGAATTAATGCACATTGAGTCTTCATTGAAGATTAAAGACAGAAACCTAAATCCTGACTCACATGTTGGTGTGGAAGGAGTTGTACTTACTGTATACTTGATGTTACATCACTTTAGCTCAGACAGTACACTAAATATTTTTATCATAAACGCTTCATGTAAACTAGAAACTGAGGAGAAGCCAAAAATATTACTTTATATATACAGTAATGAAACTGACTTGAGAGTTTCCAGTCCACAGTGTGGACTCTCCAGTCCAGCAGAAAGCTGCTTCACTCCAGAATCCTGCAGGTTGTTGTTACTCAGGTCCAGATCTCTCAGATGGGAGGGGTTGGAGAGCAGAGCTGAGGCCAGAGAAGCACAGCCTTCCTCTGTGATCAGACATCCTGACAGACTGAACACAAACAACAGCTCATCTAACGAGATAAACAGTATTTTGTCTTTTCAGGCCATTATGTTCATTTACTTTATGTAAATAAACCTAATGTGAATGATGGACATACACCCCATATTCACGGTTCAACAATCATTTGAATTTTGCATACCACGGCATTGTCTTGCAGGTGTAGAATTTCAGCTCAGCACCAATGAGCATGCTCTATTATGCCTTCAAAACTTTTTACAGGGCAAATTTAACAATATTATATACTTCTCAGGAAACAATGTTGAGTTACTTTGGCTTTAGCCATGGTTGTCCTGAACCCATAGACGTGCAGGACTTCATATTGCAGTGAAAAATGTGACAGAAGCAAAAACCGCCTGGAATTCCAAACATCAAATAAGGTCTCAAAATGTGTAGATTCTTTGAATGTAGTGCCACCACCAATATTTTTCTTATGTTCCTTAGGCTTGAGGGTACCTGAAAATGTGTTGTATACACTAATTCCTTATTTTTTTAATTTTTAAAAGGATAAAATCAGAGAAATTCAATTTTCGTTTTTTTTTTCCTAATGAGTTGTTTAGTTGTTAAATGTTGTTACACTGCATGAAGACATAATTGAGTTACATCAGCCCATAGCCATGGTTGTCCTGAATCTAAATAGGTGCAGGACTTCATTTTGCAGAGAACAATGAGACCACAGTGAGTAAAAATGTGACAGAAGCAAAAAACGAACAGAAACTGCTTGGTATTCAGAGGGTTACTGAAAAGAGAGGGTTGCTATAACTTAAGGGGGTTGTTTAAATTCAACTGTGTTAGGGTGCATACGACGAGGAGAAGTTTTTGTATTTCTGTCTGCGGGGTGAGATTATGGAACAGCCTGAATCTAAAGCTCAAGGAATGTCCAAACATAATACAGTTTAAAAAGAGGTATAAAGAAATTATTTTTATGGGGTACAGGGATGGAGGTGTTTAACTGACTTAGGTGCATGTTGTTTGTATGTGTGGGTATGTAAGTATATCTATCTATGTATGTATGTGTAGATGAATATGGATGTATATATTGATATTACATATAATATATATTAGTAAGATATTGTATGATGTTATGAATTAGTAATTAAATTAGGAGCTAGCAAGCATTGATTTAGGAAGTAGGGGTGGGATTCAATGAGTTTTGACCTCTTCCCACTCCCTTTCAGATGTGGTTGAAAGTGCATTGCATCATGTTTTCCGTTTTTTGTTAGGAGTAAGTTCACTGTTTTCAGTGAGACCATTGTGCTTTCTTTTTTTTATGTTGTTTTTGTTTTGTTTTTTCTTGTTTTACACATTCGAAATAAAATAATCTAATCTAATCTAATCTTATATAGAATGTACTTTATTAACCATCATGAACAGTTAATTCAATAATAGATATATGAGGTATCATATCGGTATTATCAGAAATTTTCAAAAAGTATTTTCCTAGTTTTTAGTGATATTACCCTGCATGCAGAGCAGAATTTAAATGGTAATCTGCTCAGAAAAATGTAAATCCTGACCTGAGAGTTTCCAGTCCACAGTGTGGACTCTCCAGTCCAGCAGAAAGCTGCTTCACTCCTGAATCCTGCAGGTTGTTGTTACTCAGGTCCAGATTTCTCAGACTAGAGGACTGGGAGCTGAGAACAGAGGACAGAGCTGCACAGCTTCTCTCTGAGAGGTTACAGTCACTCAACCTGGAGAAGAATCAGCAGAACAAAAAAATTGCAAACATTACTTTTCTTCATTGAGCAAAGATTAAACTACATTAATCTGGATAGTTCTGTGTGCACCTACAGAGCTTTGTTGGAGGCTTTGGCCACTGGCAGCAGCCTCAGAAGAGCCTCCTCTGAAGCAGAGTATTTCTTCAGGTCAAACACGTCCAGATCTTTTTCTGATGACAGTAAGATGAAGCCCAGAGCTGACCACTGAGCAGGAGACAGTTTATCTGTGGAGAGACTTCCTGATCTCAGGTACTGTTGGATCTCCTCCACTAGAGAACGATCATTCAGTTCATTCAGACAGTGGAACAGATTGATGCTTCTCTCTGCAGACACATTCTCACTGATCTTCTTCTTGATGTACTCCACTGTTTTCTGATTGGTCTGTGAGCTACCTCCTGTCTGTGTCAGCAGACCTCGTAGGAGAGTCTGATTGGTCTGCAGTGAAAGACCCAGGAGGAAGCGGAGGAACAAGTCCAGGTGTCCATTTGGACTCTTTAAGGCCTCGTCCACAGCACTCTGGTAGAAACGTGTTGATTTGCCTCCAAACACTTCAGACCACCAGGATGTTGTTTGTTGTTCTTCCAGCAGATTGACTCCAGACTTGATGAATGTCAGATGGACATGAAGAGCAGCCAGAAACTCCTGAAGGCTCAGATGGACGAAGCAGAACACCTTGTCCTGGTAAAGCCCTCTCTCCTCTTTAAAGACCTGTGTGAACACTCCTGAGTACACTGAGGCTGCTCTGATATCGATGCCACACTCTGTCAGGTCTGATTCATAGAAGATCAGGTTGCCTTTCTCCAGCTGCTCAAAAGCCAGTTTTCCCAGAGACTCAATCATCTTCCTGCTCTCTGGACTCCAGTGTGGATCTGTCTCAGCTCCTCCATCATACTTGATGTTCTTCAGTTTGCACTGAACCACCAGGAAGTGGATGTACATCTCAGTCAGGGTCTTGGGCAGCTCTCCTCCCTCTTTGCTTTTCAACACATCCTCCAGAACTGTAGCAGTGATCCAGCAGAAGACTGGGATGTGGCACATGATGTGGAGGCTTCGTGATGTCTTGATGTGGGAGATGATGGTGCTGGCCTGCTCCTCATCTCTGAATCTCTTCCTGAAGTACTCCTCCTTCTGTGGGTCAGTGAACCCTCTGACCTCTGTCACCATGCCGACACACTCAGGAGGGATCTGATTGGCTGCTGCAGGTCGTGTGGTTATCCAGAGGCGAGCAGAGGGAAGCAGTACCCCCCTGATGAGGTTTGTCAGCAGCACATCCACTGAGGTGGACTCTGTAACATCAGTCAGGATCTCAGTGTTGTGGAAGTCCAGAGGGAGTCGACACTCATCCAGACCGTCAAAGATGAACACAACCTGGAAGTCTTCAAACCTGCAGATTCCTGCTTCTTTGGTTTCAGTAAAGAAGTGATGAACAAGTTCCACCAAGCTGTACTTTTTCTCTTTCAGCACATTCAGCTCTCTGAAAGTGAATGGAAATGTGAAGTGTATGTCCTGGTTGGCTTTGTCTTCAGCCCAGTCCAGAGTGAACTTCTGTGTTAAGACTGTTTTCCCAATGCCAGCCACTCCCTTTGTCATCACTGTTCTGATTGGTTCATCTCTTCGTGGTGAGGCTTTAAAGATGTCTTCTTGTCTGATTGTTGTTTCGGGTCTGTCTAGTTTCCTGGATGCTGTTTCAATCTGTCTGACCTCATGTTCGTCATTGACCTCTGCAGTCCCTCCCTCTGTGATGTAGAGTGGTGTGTAGATCTGATTCAGAAGGGTTGGGTTTCCTGCTTTAGCGATCCCCTCAAACACACACTGGAACTTCTTCTGCAGGTTAGACTTGAGTTTACGTCGACACTTTGCAGCACGAGTTCCTGAAAGAACAAACAACAAATGAAATCAGTGAGTGGATCCTACAGAAAGTCTAGAAATCTGAACATGTAAGTGTGTCTGTGTAGTTTTTCCTCCTCCATCAGTTTTATTCAGCTCATCAGTGGAGGACAAACAGCCTCTGATCTGATGCAGATGTGTGCAGCATATTTACAGCAGAGTTTGAAA
The DNA here is from genome assembly GCF_963691925.1 of Scomber scombrus. Classification (NCBI taxonomy): domain Eukaryota; kingdom Metazoa; phylum Chordata; class Actinopteri; order Scombriformes; family Scombridae; genus Scomber; species Scomber scombrus. The sequence goes on along the minus strand of NC_084974.1, from coordinate 33,168,203 downwards.
TATAAACCTCTCCCATGTTGCCTCCATTTCCTCTCCATCATGTTAACTCTGTTAAAATCCTCTTACTGCTCTGCAGACGCTCAGCCAGCTCCTCCTGCTTCATTCTCCTCAGGAAGTGCACTGTGATCTTCAGAAATGCCTCTCTGCTGCTCCTCCTCTGCTCTTCCTCCTCACCGTCCAACACCTCCTCATCCTCACTCTGACTCTCTAAGCATTCTGGGTAATCTGGACTCAGACCCCTCTGGACTCTCTTCAGATCGTTCTTCACAAAAGTGACGATGTTCTCCTCCAGCAGCTGGAACAGAAAGATAAAGTGAACATTTCATTTAAACTGGTAGATCAAAAACATGTGATTCATGTGTCAGTCTGAAGGCCTGCTGGTCTAAACAGAGCAGCATGGACACTGTTAGGACCTGAATGCTACTTTAGTATTTCATCTGTGGTTGATGGAGTTAACAGTAAAAGGTGTGTTTGTACATGTACACACCATAAATATGGAGTCCAGCTGTGTTTGATGCTGCTGTGCAGACTGATCACTGGGAACCTCTGAGCTCTGCTGCTGAACTCTGTGGAGAAAACATCATGTTTAAGGACATTTAATGACTCAAATCTGCACTCAGCTTATTAAAGATGTTCTGTCATGATGACAAAATGAACTCCTGTAAATGCTGCTCTGATTACTGGATGTTGAATTCTTACCTTCCATCAGCTGGTTGTCCATCTTTAAACTTAACAAGACCACCCATAGACCAGTCACTCTTCATGGACACACAGCTGGGTTCAGGAGAGTCTGCTCTCTGCTGCTTCATCCTGATATAAATAAAGAGGTGAAAAAAGCATTTAGTTAACATCAAATAACTACTATCCAGCTTCACTGGGTCTCTGCTGCTCAGCTTCACTGAGTCTCTGCTGACCAGCTTCACTGAGTCTCTGCTGACCAGCTTCACTGAGTCTCTGCTGTCCAGCTTCACTGAGACTCTGCTGTCCAGCTGCACTGAGTCTCTGCTGACCAGCTTCACTGAGTCTCTGCTGACCAGCTTCACTGAGTCTCTGCTGTCCAGCTTCACTGAGTCTCTGCTGCCCAGCTTCACTGAGTCTCTGCTGTCCAGCTTCACTGAGTCTCTGCTGCCTCCACAGACACCCAGCCAGCTCCCAAAACATCAGCCCCCCCTGCTGAGGTCCTCCTGTCTCTTCGTCTCCTTTCTACGTGGTTTTGTTGACACCTTGGTCTAAGTTTCTGCCCTGAGCAGCTCTTTCAGCCTCCAGTGTGGTCCTGCCCATCTGTCCTGCCTTCTTTCTCCTCTTTGTTTTCTCCCTCCTGACCAGCCTGGAGGGACATTTGGGAGCTGTCCCTTGAGGAGGCGACTGTCATGATTCCTGTTTAAGCTCTGTTTGTGTTGTCCTGTCTGTTTCTGTCCCTGCCTTCAGTTTCAAACCCACCTGCTCACCTGCTGCCACTGTGTAATTCCCTCATCAGCTCCTCACTACATCAGCTCTCACTCATTTTCTTTCATTCTAGACACTAGATTGTGATGCTGTTCCTGTCTGTTCCTGTTCCTCTTGTTACATGTTCCTGCTGGTTTCAACCTTATTTGAACTGCTTTCCCTTTATGGTCTGTAAGCCTGTCTGTTGGTTTCTGAGCATTAAAGCTGTTTCCATTCAACCTGTCTGTGGTGTTTGTGCCTGGTTCACCTTCTCCACCTCACATAACACAGGAGGTTTATTCAGCCCAAACAGCCAACCAACCATTTTTAAGTTCTTACCTTCCATCAGCAGGTTGTCCATCTTTAAACACAAGAGGAGGCTCCATAGACCAGTCACTCTTCATGGATACACAGCTGGGTTCAGGAGAGTCTGCTCTCTGCTGCTGCATCCTGATACAAACAAACAATGAACAAATCAAAGAGTTTAAAAAGATGAATGTTGAGCAGACTGTCAGCAGCTGAAGTTTTAGAAGCAGAATGAAAATCAGTAAGAAGACAGTGGATGAGAAACGTTCTCCTGTTCATCAAAATGTCATCTGATGAAAGATGCTGTCTCATCTTAGTTGATTAGTTGACTAATCAGTGGTTGAGCTCTTTGTTAACTCACAAAGTTAGTAGTTCATTCTGAGTTATTGTGACTTATTATTCAGTAGTTGAGTGTCAGATGTGACAGTGAGTGTGAATAATGATGGTGGAGTGATGTGAGTGGAGAACAGTGATGGACAGTTAGAGATCCTCATCTCACCTCTGAGCTTTGGTCTGGCTGTCATGTTCCCCACACAGAGAGCTTTTAGAGGGAGGGACTCCCTCCTCTCTGTCCTCACACTGATCCATAGCAGAGAAACACCTTCACACAAACACAACAACATGCTCATTCATTACAACCAGCTGCACATCACACAGGTCTGCACTGCTGTCTAACATCCTGTCATTATTCATTCCACCACCAGATGGAGCCAAAGTAACAAACTATTTAAAGACTTTCACTGAGCTTTAATGTTTAATAACTTAGTTTCTGAATGTTCCACTGACTTTTCATTTGCCTGATTAAATAACTGAATATCATGAATGAAAAGATGTTTTCAACAGTATTTCTGTCACCTTCTTTTAACACATTTCATAGTATATTATTATATGGCTTTTATTACCTGTTCATCACTAACCGTCCCACCTGTGAAACAAACTCTTTCTGTTGTAACTGTGGATTAGTTATTATAATAACTGTCATAATGTTTGTCAGGTTCAAGATGACTGAATGAGGTGACCTTTGATACGACCAATTAAATGAATCAAACACACAATTACTGACTTCAAGAAACAGTTTTACAAAAACAACAGTCAATCACTTTAGTCTATTTATCTAAAGTTTAGTACAATGAATGTCATCGTACCTAAACCCTTTAACAGCCAGGTTCAGTTGTTGGGCAGGGTGCTGAACCATTTGAGAATGACCCAAAAGATGAGTCTAATCTTTATATTATATGGAGTACATACTGTATATTACATGTTCATACTCATATAACTTATTTCATCATTATATATATATATATATATATATATATATATATATATATATATATATATATATATATAGATACCACTATAACTACCACCTCTGAAAATCATCTGAATGAAGCTGATGAGTGAAGGTGAAATATATCAGCAGCTTCAACCAGCCAGCGATAGTGCCGTCAACATTTAAACAAGCAGAAGAAGAAGAAACATGTAACTCACAGCAGGAGGTTTTTAAGGTCTCATCTCTCTGTGTTCATCTTTAATCTGAAGTCTTCTTTAAGGAAATGTGATCACAGAACAGCAGCTCTGAACTTTGGAACAACTGAAGTCAAACATTAACAGACAGTATAAATCTTTATCAGCTGAATCATAAAGTCTGATCATAGTTTTATTATTTGTGTCTTTTATATTCCAACAACACAAAAAGTGGCAAAATGGTATAAAGTATGTAAAATGAGAATATCTTCATTATGAATGTTTACTATTATAACACGTGTCCTCATAAACATACTGTCCTCATTAATGCTGCTAAAACCTCACAGTCATCAAACACACTGCAGATTAACACATTTCTCTGGGCTCTACAGGGTTAAATACATTTCTCACTTCACATCATATTGATCATGTTTTTCATTAATACACTGCCTACCTCGTCCTCGCGCTGCTTCTCTTCTGTGTTTCCAGACAGGTGACAGAGAGAGAGAGCGCTTACCTCTGTCCTACCTACAGGTTACCTCTCACCAGGGCCGGCCCAAGCCTCCATGGGGCCCTAAGCAAAATTTGATTTTGGGGCCCTCTATTACTGCCAATAATAATGATTATTGATCATTCACACACCTACTATAAACATATTCTACTTATTCTACTCTGTCATTACGAATACACTAAATGTGAGAACTTTGTTGTAGTTAGATTGTAATACACAGTGATTAATGCCATGGAAGCAGACACCAGATTTGGAAATTTACAGAAAAATCTTTCAATTAATATTTGGCAAAGCCAGCAACTCCCCCTACTGGCCACACAGAGAATCAATACATAAAACCTCAAAGAGCAGCCCGGCATGTTTTACCCATATATGGTTTTTAATCTGAAATGGTAGAAAATTCAGCAACAAGAGCAGCCTGGGGTTGATTTACACTTAATATTCAAAGTGATATAGTACTAAGTGGGATACCAAATGTCACCTAGGGCAACTAAAAGTAACAAAATAAACCAATCATTTCCTGTAAACACAACCTGCTTTATTATTTTTTGTTATAAATAAACTGCAACAGCAAATATACAAAAACAGACAGTATTAAATAAAATACATTTTAAAAATATCAGACAAATACTTAAATAATGATGTAAATCAACAGAGGCACCTGAAACAAGCAGACACAAATGGTTTATAAATAAAATATAAAGAAGTCTGACAGGAAAGAGGGACACTCAGCTGGGTCTACTGGCGGAGCTGCTGATCCCTGCTGCAAACTGGACACTGAAGAAGTAGATGAAACATCAGTCTCGATGACCAAAGATGAAGGACCTATAGGGAAATTAAATTAATATTTTTGGACAAAAGTATTCATCTCAGAATATTCTGCAGTACACTGAGCAATTATAAAGGCTGTTTTGTTGTTAAATTACCAGGTACAGCTGAGGTTGCAGAGAGGACAGTGGGCACAGTGGATGGAGCAGAGGATAGAGATGGACCTGAAATGAAAAACAACAACAACAAAAGCTAGCCATGTTATAGTCATATTACACTTGAAAATGATGCTGCTTATTTTCTAAATAAAAAAGTACAGCTATAGCTTGTAATAAGAAAACAAACTGCCAGTGGAACAACTGAACATTGCTTGAGAAGTTTTGAAATAATATGCATTTGTCTAAAAACATGTCCCTTGTCATATGATTATTTCTTATATTATTACATCTTAATGAGATCATTTGACTAGAAATTAAATATATATGGTGACAGTTTTTTGATCATCTGATTCATCAGCCTTGGCTGCTCTTGAGGAGGAGGATTGCCCCTGAGTCAGTGCCTCCTCCAAAATACTTAGGGGGAAGTTTTATATAACGTATGAGCATAATAGGGAGTTGATGTAAAAGGAATATGTTTATTTACTCACATAAATGACTGTGCTCTGCAGCAAACTATTGCAAACAACATACCTCAAACTATAAGTTAACTAAGTTAATTCATTAATGCAAAACCATATTGCTAGCAAACGTCACCGCGTTTGTAATTAACGTTAGTTATTAAACATTTGCTATTAAACGTTGTTATCAAAACCGTTGTTTTGATGCCAAAAAGCGACCCAGAATAAAACTGAGTATCAACTTATTCAAAGTATTACACAAACACAAAAACGTTAGCAGGCTAATTTGCTATTATAGGCTAACGTAGTTGGAACAAAATATCAACAATAATTAGGGACTTTCCTAATTTGAGGAAACTTTTCAAACTCTCCTTGACACCAAATGTTACATTACCAAGACATACCTTTATCTTGTTGTTTTCCTCCTCTTCCTTTTTCTTTTTTTCTGCCCCTGAAGGGTAGATCCTTTTTTACAACATTATTCACCTGCTCCTAGCTCCTGGATGCTCAGTGCGCACTGTACATGTTACTAGCTGAGCTCTGACATTTCAAGCAGAGAGGCAGTAGGAAGTAGTTTCCTACTGCCTCTCTGTCAACATAATATTGTTGGGGTTTTTTTGTACAAGAACATACATTTGATAATATATGAATCATCATCACTCACACATGGAAAAAAAAAGTATTACTTTTTTCTTTTTTAAATGAGTTGCTCTTGGGGCCCCCTAGTGGTCACGGGGCCCTAAGCAGTTGCTTAGTTCGCTTATGCCTTGGGCCGGCCCTGCCTCTCACTTCCGTTTCCCTCACCTGTGTTTTAGTCCCGCCCACCGTGGAAACATAGAGAGACGCAAGGAAACCACTGAGGATTCAGAAGGAAAGGGTAGAACTAACTATTGCTCTGGCTGTAATGGAAGTGTGCTCAATAATCCAGAAACAAGTCATCAAGTCATGGCAACAAGAGCAGGATAGAGAACAAAAAGGCAGAAACAGAACAGCAGCTCTGAACTTTGGAACAACTGAAGTCAAACATTAACAGACAGTATAAATCTTTATCAGCTGAATCATAAAGTCTGATCATAGTTTTATTATTTGTGTCTTTATATTCCAACAACTAGTCCAAAGGTTCAGTATTATAAAGAAAATCAGTAACATTACATTTACTAAAGTATTTTATTATTAACATATATAATATATTAAATGGATGGTCTTTATACTATAAACACTTTCAGGTGCTTTGGTCATACAGAATTTTGGACATATCCGTCTCATTCTTTTAAAGTTAATAATAAAACCATCTTAACGTGTGTAAGATTTGTTCTAACCCCATGATTACGGAGGATTGTGCCTTAATGTCATGTTTTACTCTCATCCAACTCTCAGACCTCCAACATTTAATAATGGAAATTAAGTTTAAAAATATGATTTATTCAAAAACTTTTAATGTACGTGAATAAGGTAATGTTCAAATAATCAAACAAAAAGTTTAGTTTAGTTTAGTGTGAGCCGTCCCACAGTCTCACCGTTGTTTCCATGGATACACTAAAATTATGATTCAGTGCATGTATCAGAATTTGTTAAATACTGTGTAGCCCGTCTACCCTCAATATATGTAGATGGGGCCCTGAGTTCTTAACTTCACTTAACTTTAGTGGGTTAACTCTAATTAACTTAATATTATTTATCTTGGGTCCTTTAGTAACCTTAGAACTATGGATGTAACCAGATGTTAGTGGCCTCTTTATATCAAAATAATTAAGTGTACGGAACTGTTATCAAATATTCACAAGCACAACAGTCAGATATATGCAAGATATGTGGACCTCAAACCTTTTAAAGTTAGAAAATACACTCAGAAACCAATTTATAGATTAAAAGTACTATTTTACTTGAATAATAATGCAAAAATAAATATAACAACTTAAATTTAGTGTACTCTTTTGTTTTTTACAAGTCCACAGCTTATATCAGTTTTCTTTCAAACCATACAATATATTGTCCCTTTTAATGTCCAAACAACATTTCAGCAGTAATCAAACACTGTGCACACACCAATAATCACTATACTAAGCCGGCAAAATAATAATACTTAATAAAATAAAATAGTTGCAGGCCTGTATCGCTGCTTGTGTTCGTTGAGACCAAAAACTCAGCAGTCACTTCACTCTCAGCTGAGCAGAAAATAAATTAACTGTAGGTACCTTTTTCAGGAATTATGTGGCCATCCAGGGAATATAACAGTTCACAGCTGTCTGTCCAGGAAGCTGGAGACAGCAGGAGGACACACTCACAGAGTTTGGGTGGATATCCAACGTTGCCAGAGGAACTCTGAGCCTCCTCGATGGCTCGGAGCGCTATCTGGTGGTTGTCCGTTGTCTCCCGGTCGGAAACTGTCCACAAGGCTAGGATGTCGAGCTGGGTTAGCTCAGTTAGCTTAGCCTGCAGTCTCTCCACTTTACAAACCCGCTCACTTGACTAACGAGCGACGTAACAGGTTACTAGGTTGCAAAACGTCGGGCAGACGTTCTCAGTAACTCTCAATAAAATGTACTTTTACAGATTATCCTGTTGAAAATCTAATACACATACTGTACAAACTGTTTTCTCCACAACTTCAGACGTCCACACCGCCAAAAACACTACTGTCTTCTCCTGTTAACTTTCCGTCCTTCCTGTCTCCCGCATTAACGCACACACAACCCATCCTTCAAAATAAAATACACCTCATGTCAAAAGAAAGCATGTCTTTAGAAAGGGTACCGTAGAAGTAACCAGTGGCGGCTGGTGACAAAAATGTTTGGGGGGGCGCAGTTTGATGGTTGGTGGTCCTAGGGTTAGTGTCAAATAAGCCGTAGCACCACTTCATACCGCAGCAAAAAAAATATAAATAAGAAAGAAAAACTAATCTAAAAACAACACAACACACTATAATGTCCCCTGGTTTGTCCCAGTATGGTATCTCTGACCCACAGAGAGAGGAATAAAAAATTATAACCAGACATGATAAAATGTCCATTTCACTCACATCACCTAAAGATACCAGCAGTTAAAGCAGAGTTACCAATAAGTTAATATGTTTAAAAAGAGACACCACCTATATTTTAGTTATTGTGTCTTCAGTCCTGATTTCACTGTAATCTGTTAGTTGTTGCAATACCTAAACATGACAATAGATGGCGCATTAAGCACTATACACTGCTGTGATTAGGCATAATTTATTTAACTTATTTTAATAATGAAATGTACCCCAAATCAACTGTAATAGTCAAAATTACTTCCATCATTTCTTATCCTGCATTTATGCATTTTAGTTTTTTACACTTCATAGTTATGTCTTTTATAAAGTCTTTTTTAACACTTTACAATATTAATAACAGCAATGCAGCTACTACCTGATCTTTTATATGTCCTGTTGGAGCTGCTGGATGCAGCCACTGACTGAATCTATGTTCCTCTTCTGGAGCTTGGCATAGCAGAGGTCCACATGTGGCCAGATGTGGTGAAACAGCTGCAGAAAGAGCTCAGCAATGCTAAGTCTGCTAAAAACAACTTAGCTCCATGCTATTGTCTCGATGGCTGCAGCTTTCTGTTTGATTTTTTTCAGAGAGATGTTTTAGGTCTCGTTCCCCTGTCGTTGTCCACAACGCTTCGGTGCTGACACTTTGAAACAGCAAACAGATTAAGCAATAAAAGGAATAACTCACACTGCATCCAGCTAGCCAGCTCCGTTTATCATAACATCAGCAGGAGAAACTCTCAGCTCCTCCATCACCTGCTGCTGCTTTATCCTCTTTCTCTCTTCTAGTTAAAGTCTTGTGAAATTATGTTTTTGTAGAGAAATTACAAAATAATCTTCTTTAATTTCCGCGGCTCCACTTTAACGTCATCTCCTGAACCTACCGTCAGCAGGAGTTTGGGTGACAGCAGCTGACGGGAAGGCGTGAATGACAGCCGGAACGGTCCAATCACAGTAGATTAAAAAACATGAAACAACAACAATTCGCTGCCAATAAAAGTGGGCGTGTCCGGGGCGCACTGAGCTGCGCCCCGTGGGAAACGTGACGCAGGCCAATGAGAGAGCAGCCTCAGGTCACATGCTTGTCAAAAGTTTGAGGGCTTGCATTTACTTCCATTAGTCCGGCGCCCCACATACAGGAAGTACATATAGAAATTAATAAAATACCATTTGGAATCGATTTATAATGAATGATGACAGGTGCTTAGAGGCTAACAGGACCATCTTGCTAACAAATACTATTTATTTCATAATTATTTAGCATTATCTAATTCATTTATGTTTAATATGTTTAAGTAGATTTTTGCCAGATATTTGATGGGGGCGGCGCCCCAGCGCCCCGCATTGACCGGCCGCCACTGGAAGTAAACAGCTTTTTATCAAATGAAATAAAATAAAACACATATAGCATTTTTAACATTTTTTAACACATGAACTTGAGATTTTACCAAACAATGAAATATATGTATTTCACTCTTTTTAACCTTTTATCAAATCCTATTTATTCATGTATCTATCACCAACTATTTAACATATTTATGCACATTTTTGCCCGGGCTACAACTGTAAAATAAATGATGTACTGCTACTATAAATAAGTAGTATTTGTTTTGTGTTTTTAATGTGAAGCTGATGTCTGAATTTTAACGAAGTTTTAATTAACGAGTTAAATTGACACATAAAATAATAATGAAGCAGACAGTATTGATAACTGATGGTTGATGTATGTGTCTATCAGAACACTGTTTTGCCCCCCGGGACTCGGGCCCCTGCCGCGCCGCCTTCCCCGCCTTCTACTACAACGCCGACACCACCAGCTGCCTGCCGTTCCTCTACAGCGGTTGTCAGGGCAACGGCAACCGTTTTTCGCCACCGCGGACGAGTGCATGGCTCGCTGCAGCGGAGAAGGTGACGAAGCCAATTGATTTTTTATAACTAACGATATTAAATACGATGATGCAAACGTCTGATCATGTGACTTTCATGTTCTCCCTGCAGGATCCTTCGAGGGTCGCGGCCAAACTCGCAGCCGCTGGACTGAAGGTGAGTTTACTGTCTGATAGAGAATCGTTCACAGAGTCTAACTGTGACCTCCACGATGTCTTACTGCAATGAGTCACTGATAGGGGAGTGACGATACACTCAGCTCACGAGATTGAGACGAGATTTTAACTCTATTTTTTGAAATTCACAAAAGTTTCTGCCCAGCAACAGGTTGCCAAGGACAGCAAAGGCTATACGATTTGAGAATCTGCTTGGAAAAAAATTCTCAAAATGCCCCAGAATTTGGCTTCTAACAAGATCCCGAACAATTGCAAACTGTGAGAAAACCATAACTCCTGTCCAAATAACGAAAAAACCGTAAGAGACACAGAAGCCGGGAGATTCTGACAGGGTTTATTTTATTTAGATATTCCTTAAAATGAGCGCGTAAGCTCAGTGCGAAGACAGAGTGAGATTCTTTTGAAAAAGAAAGACGATTACATTAGGGTCAATGGGGAGCGAGACAGGTATTGGAGCCGGTCTTTTAAATTCTGTGCAGACCCCGCCTGTCAACGTCACATTTTATGAATCCCAACACCTATGTCTACATTTTGACAAAAAATTATTTGTCTCCTTTTTACGGTTTGGCCGTGAGCTTGAGTTAAAAATAAAAATTAAGTTGATTTTTTAGTGCTTCTTGCACTCAAGCTAACTGATGCTTCCACTCTAACTTTGAATAAAAAGTGATTTCCACTCCTCGTTTGACTGCTCATAGTTTGAAACGTTTACATGTTATGTAAAAACAGTTTGGTGTTTTGGAGAGAGCACAAGTTTTCCTCCGTTTTAAAGTTTGAATCACATTTCTACGTGCAGGTATGAGAGAGCTAGGTGACTCCGAAAAAAGGTGAAATATTGTGGTTTAAAAAAAAATTCCCATTCATTTTCAATGGGAAATTTTCCCGGTATTTTGGGAATACCTTTGGGAAAAATTGGAATTTGAACAATCCAAATAATAGCACCTCTTTCCCGATCGAGACGCACGTTTTGATGTATATATTGTCAGGTTTTCTCAAAGATACGGGAGGAGTTACGCGCCGAATTATGGCGGAGGAATAAAAAAAATTAAAAATTCGCCCCAAGGCACTCCTTCTACAGCTTTACTGCTGTAGAGGGAGTGCCTCGGAGCTTAGCACCCGTGGCACTAATGAAAGAATATATGTAATTATGTGGAAACTAAGAAACATATAAGTTTTACTGAGTTTTACTTTTAACCGTCTGTTTTGACTGTTCCTTCTTTCCTCCCTTCCTTCTCTCTTTCTTTCCTTCCTTCTTTCCTCCCTCCATCCCGCTTTCTTCCTTGCTTCTGTCCTTCCTTCCTCCCTCCTTTCCTTCCTCCCTCCTTCCTTCTCTCTTTCTTTCCTCCCCCCACCTTCCTCCTTTCCTTCTTTCCTCTGTCCTTCTTTCCTTCCTTCCTTCCCCCTCCCTCCTACCTTCCTTCCTTTCCTTCCTCCCTTCCTTCTTTACTTTCCTTCCTTACCTCCTTCCTTCCTCCCTCTTTTCCTTCCTGTTTCCTTTCTCCCTTCCTTCCTTCCTTCCTCCCTCCCATCCTTCCTTCTTCCTTCCTTTCTTCCTTGACTCGAGGACAACAGGAGGGTTAAAGAAAGTTTGAATGAGTCGATGTGACATCAACCCTTGATTAAAGCAATATTTGGTGTTGGTGCTGTGAGGAGGGTCCGGGTCGGCTGGTCTCCTGTCTCCAGGGTCAAAGGTGACTCTGACCAGATGATGTTCTGAGCCCTACTGATGCTTTTACACTTTATATAACTTATATTATTGATCTTATTTTAATGATATATTTTAATGATTATTCCTTGCGTTCCCTCTGAAGCTGATAATCCCACACTGTCAGTTAAAAATGACCATGTTTGTTATTGTTATTATGACCATGTTTGTTATTGTTATTATTGTTTATTGTATTATGACATGAAATCACTTCCATTCAGAGACGAGTGTTGAAAATCATTAACAAGGAAATATGAACCATTCCTGCTGGCACAATGTTATTTATTGATTATTAACGTCTGTATTCATTGATATTCTGATTGTGAATGCTTTATTTAATAACCCAGAATATGATCAGGATGTTTATTAAACACTGAAAATAGTTTATTAGTCTAAATGTTTCAGGAATAATTGATATGATATAAAGTTTAATAAAAAAGTACATTTCTGATTCAAATCAAATGTGTTAAACACCATATTATCAGTGTGTTATGACTGTCCAACAGGTAGGAGGCAAAGTCATCATCATCAAGTCTGTAGAAAGGAAATAGAGTTACTGCTCCTCTCTATTCCTCACTGCTCCTCTCTGCTCCTCACTGCTCCTCACTGTTCCTCACTGCTCCTCTCTGCTTTTCACTGATCCTCTCTGCTCCTCACTGCTCCTCTCTGCTCCTCCTACAGAGCCACTGAACCAGACCAGACCGTAAACCCAGCATACAGAGGTTGAGTGAATGTGGTGTTGAAGGTGTGGAGGTGGATCAGTGAGTCAGAGGATAATCTGTAGAAGGACAGAGTGCCAGCAGGACAGTCCACATACACTGCTACTCTGTTAGAGACAGAGGAGGAGGAGGAGGAGGAGGAGGAGGAGGAGGAGGAGGAGGAGGAGGAGGAGGAGATGGGTGTTCTGCTGTTATTGTGACAGACAGAGTAACCATCATCAGAGCAGCTCAGACACCAGGAATGATCATTCCATCCAAACCAACAGTCATCACTGTCTCCTTTCCTGCTGATTCCTCTGTAACTCACTGATATATTAACTCTTCCTCTCCACTCGACCTCCCAGTAACAGCGACCAGTCAGATCATTTCTACACAGCAGCTGATCCCAGTAGTCAAATCTGTCTGGATGATCAGGATATGACTGATCCTCCTCCACACGTGTCACCTTCCTGTTGTTATCAGACAGTTTGAGGTTTCTGCTCATTGTGTTTGGATCCAGTTCCAGTTCACAGGCATCTGATGGAGAGAACGAGACACAATACAGCTGCAGTTTATCATCTGTTGATTTATTAACTACTTTACTGAAACCATAAAAAACTTAAACCATCTCCATGACAACTGAGACCCTCCATCACTGAAGAAGACCATGAGATGTGACTGAAAGCTTTGGACATACAGAGTAAGTGGACCTTTAGATGAGAATGTTTTTCAACATGACAGTGATATTCAGTAATATTCGTCTTTTTTCATCAAGCTTGGTGTAAAGTGAAGGTCTTTGCACATCAAGTCTGTTATTTTCAGTGGCGGCTGGTTAATGCGGGGCCGCCACCAAATATGTAGAGAAAGTCTTCTTAAACATATTAAATATAAATTAATTAGATAATGCTAAATATTTATGAAATAAAACGTATTAGCTTGTAAAATGCAGCTGTTAGTCTCTCAGCACCTGTCAGCATTCATTATAAATTGATTCCAATGAGAGTCAATGTAAATCCTTCACAAGCATGCAACCTGAAACTGCTCTCTGATTGGCTTCCTTCAGTTTTCCCAGACACGCCCACTTTTATTGGCAGCGAATTGTTGTTTTACATTTTTAATCTACTGTGATTGGACAATTCTGGCTGTCATTCACGCCCTCCCGTCAGCTGCTGTCACTCAAACTCCTGCTGACGGTAGTTTCAGGAGATGATGTTAAAGTGGAGCCGCAGAAATTAAAAGAGATTATTCCGTTATTTCTCTATAAAAACATAATTTTACAAGATTTTCACTAGAAGAGAAAAAGCAGCTTGGACCAAGCCGGTTTACAGCCCCAGCAGCAGCAGGTGATGGAGGAACGAGACTGTGATATATTACAGTAATGCAATATTCATTTGTTAGTGATCGGCCTAATAGACTTGCCGTACTTTTGAGTTGTTGTGCTGCGCATGCTCAGAAATGTACCTGAGACTAACACATGTTATGAGTGTTGTACATCACGCCCCGGCCTGCTAGTAAAGTTGTTAAACGTGTGCAGCTGCTTCGTTATTGAAATACACCACAGAGACCTAAAACATCTCTCTGAAAAATGCAAAGAGAAAGCTGCAGCCATCAATACAATAACATGAATATACGTTTTTTTAGCAGGTTTAGCATTGCTGAGCTCTGTCTGCAGCTGTTTGAACACATCTGGCCACATGTGGACCTCCTCTATGCCAAGCTCCAGAAGAGGAACATAGATTCAGTCCATATCAGTGGCTGCATCCAGCAGCTCCAACAGGACAAAACATCAGGTAGTAGCTGCATTCCTGTTATTAATATTGTAAAGGCTTAAAAGGACTTTATAAAAGACATAGAAATAAAGTGTAAAAGATTAAAATGCCGGATAAGGACTTCCGGTGGAGAGAGGAATGGAGTAGACGCATGCATCGCGCCCTCCCGCACTGACCTTAAAAAACCATAACTTTTTACAACCCAAATTTGACCCGACGCTTTACTAATAGTGAGTAATATCATTTATATGCTTAATGGCCTCCGGAACCAGGCCGGCGAAGTAAAAAGACACCAAACGAGACGACTCCTCCGCCGCGGCTAGCCAGATTAGCATGTCTGTTCTGACTAGTTTGCTAGAGGAACACCGCCAATCCATATCGGCAGCGTTGTCTGCTGAGCTCAGGTCAGCGTTTGCCTCTCTTGAAACTAAACTAGACACGGTACAGGCGAGTTTGGAGACCAATGCCAATTTAACTGAAGAACGTATCCAGGCTCTTGAAGTGTCATGCTCCACTTTGTCAGTGGCTTGTGCTAAGCTCAAAACCAAGAACATCGATTTGGGGGGACAAAGCCGACGTAACAACGTCGGGATTGTCGGCCTTCCAGAGTCGATAGAAGGCCCACGACCCACAACCTTTTTTTCCGAGGTGCTGATGGAGATATTCGGGGACCAAGTACTACAAACCCCACCAGAGCTAGACCGGGCCCACCGCAGCCTAGCTGCTAAACCGCGACAGGGAGACAGGCCCAGGTCTGTGATTGTATGCTTTCATCGTTACCAAACCAAAGAGCTGGTAGTCCGGGAGGCCCACAAACGGAGGAATGACCTGAAGTACTGCGACTCGCCAGTCCATATCTACGAGGATTACTGCCCCGACGTCTTAGAGCAGGGGTTCTCAACCTTTTGCAAGCTGGGCCCCCCCAAAGCTGGTTCAATGCAGTTGGGGCCCGCCCTCCTCCCGGCGCCACCCACTCAATCCCCCCCAACTACGCCACCTTGCATAGATAGATAGATAGATAGATAGATAGATAGATAGATAGATAGATAGATAGATAGATAGATAGCCCAAGGCTAGGCTATTATTGTTAGGCCCACACTATTATTATCATTATTATTTTTATTATTATTATCATCATCAGTAGTGGTAGGCTATTGTTATAATTCGCAGCAGCACCAGACTTCTAATGTGAGCTTGCAGGCATTATTATTATTACTATTATTATTATTACTATTATTATCAGTAGGCCTATTATCATTACTAGGCTATTGCTATAATTGGGAATTGGCACCAGACCTCTGATATAAAATGTATGCTTTATTATTTTTATTATTAGTAGTATTATTATTACTAGGCCTAATAGTAGGCATATCATCTGCATTTTTTTACAGAAGCTTGCAGGAAGGCGATGTTAATGTGAGACCTGAACCTGCTTTGCCTTGCAAAGATCCTGTATTCTTGGCGCAATGTTTGATAAACATAGCCTCAAATCATCCTCGATTTGTGCACGATTGTGGTATTTCGTTTTGAGTGCCGTCATTTTTGAGTCTGGACGCGGAGTGGTGTAGGTCTCCTCCCTGCTCTGACTGCAGTTGGGACTGCTGCGCGAGGCTACTGTGAACATGACCGCCTGTGAGTGCTTTGGGACGGGGGAGGGGCTCACGGCAGCACCCGCTACTCATTGAGGACAGTAACTGCAGTGTGATACGTGTTTTCATGTCAGAGTCTCCAAAACATCAGAAAACTCTCCAATAACACCAGAAAAAGTCGCTAGATTTGCCACTAGTCGCTTTTGAGAAAAAAAGTCGCTAAGAGTTGGCCACACTGCGTGTGTGTGTGGACGCTTATAGTAGCACTGACGTCGCGTCACAGGTTAAAAATACTACTCTCTGTTTTAATTGGTAGATTTGAAATGAAACTGTGTGGTTGATTTGTTTGTGTGTTATAATAGTCCAACCGCTTGCATTTCAACATGGGGGAATCTGCTGCATCTCTCTCTATCAGTGAGTCCATGATCTTTGGTGATTTTTTCCCTCTCTCGTCCTGTGCTCGCGCGCCCCCCCGGTTGAGAACCACTGTCTTAGAGCAACGGGCGGCCTACCGCGAAACAAAACCCTGTCTGGGCTTGTTGAACCGATTTTGTGTCTGATGCCCCTGTTTGTTTTGATTAACTATGCCACACGGCCCGTTTGGCCCTTGACTATACTATTAATTTTTATTAGGGGTAATTTCAGTTATACATTTAACAAAAAGACGCCTGTTACATTGCATTTGGAGTTTTGATGAATGTTTTTTTTGGGTTTCTTTCACCGTATGTTACATGAAGATGCAGCCTCTCTACCTATGTCTTTTGTTTTTATTCCTGGGACATAGCTCCCCCTACTGTTCTAAAGAGGTAGAGTAATGGGAAGACTTGCACTGTTCTTTCTTTTTCCTAAACACTTTTTCCACAGTGACTGTTGTGCTGCAACATTTATGCTCACATTTGAGTAGTTTTGTGTTAAGCCTAACAACTTGAGAGGCACTTAAACTTTTCTCTGTTGCCGTCTGATTGTCTGTGCTATAAGGGTTATATTTCGTCCTGCGGGAGGGATGAAGCTATGGGGATCAGTGAGTATATAAAAACTGGAAGCTTTATAGGGGTTTTATATGTGTTAATGGGTTGTTTTTGTTTTTTTTGTCACTATACATCTCCACTCAACAAAGGGTGAGTAATGTATAACACACTTACACCTCAAAACCAGGGCTGCAGGTTTGTGTCATGGAACGTTAGGGGAGTCAATGGGGCAATTAAGAAGGACAAGGTGATTTCACATTTGAGACAACTCAGAGGGGATATTTACTTCCTTCAGGAAACTCACCTTAAGACCTCTGAAATTTCACGTATTAAAAGACCTTAGATGAGTATTTCATTCTAAGTTTTCCGTGAAGGCGAGAGGGGCGGCCATTATTATCAATAAAAATGTAAAATTTGAACCTACGAAATCTATTGAAGACCCTAATGGGCGTTTTGTGGCTGTATCAGGAAGGCTGTTTGACATCCCAGTTATTTTAGTGAGTACCTACGCCCCTGTATGGGATGATGACAAATTTATTAACCATATTTTCTCTTTTGTCATTACCCCATCATAGGTGCCGATTTCAACCTTATTCAGGATCCTGTTCTAGATAGGTCCTCCTCTAGACCCCTCGCTTTGTATAACTCTGCTACCACATTGAAATCTTTTACAGACCAGCTCGGCCTAAGTGATCCTTGGAGATCCCATAATCCATCCATCAAAGCCTTTTCGTTTTTCTCCCACGTTCATTGAACATACTCAAGAATTGACTTTTTCTTTGTTGATAATAGGCTACTGCATTGGGTTAACACTAGCGAGTATCACAGTATAGTGATCTCAGACCATGCTCCTACATCGGTTGTCATAAATTTCCCAAACCGTAGCCCTCCACATACGCAATGGAAACTTTCCCACTTTTTACTGAATAATCTACGTTTAAAAAAATTCTTTCAGGAAGAAATAGCCAACTTCTTTCAGACAAACGACACCCAAGACATCTCGAGAGGCATTCTGTGGTAGACGTGTAAAACTTATCTGAGGATATCTCGTTTGCCTCTCGACAGAAAAAGGCGGACACGGAGAGGATGGTCTGGCTCTCGGATCAACTACTGAAAATTGACCCACAATATGCTGCCGCCCCCACTCCCATTCTCTATGACCAACTTCTTAAATTTCAGGCCAAGTTTGACCTTTTGTCAACATCCAAGGTGGAAACTAAATTGTTAATAACGAAGCAATGTTATTTTGAAATGGGAGATAAGGCGGGCAAATTACTCGCCCATCAAGCTAGAACCGCAGCTCTCTCAAGATTGAGCCCCAGGATAAAATTGCCATCAGGGGCAGTGGTCACCGACCCCAAACTAGTAAATGATGGGTTTTTAAATTTCTATTCAGTACTCAACTGAAATTTGGAAGAACCACAACCTGGGGGACAGGTTTGAACATTTCCTGAGGATGCACTGAGCAACACCTTGAAGGCCGACCCGATGCTCAATGGAAGCAAGCTCTTCAGATTTTAGTCTCATCTACAGCAGGACGAGTTTAGAGCCTGTTGTGGTGCAGTGGATCTATTCCAGTTGTTTATGGAGAGAACAATGTTGAAGAAGTCTTCTCAGAGACTGTCACTTTCCTAAAGATCCTCATCACCCATGACCATTAGGCACCATTAAAATGTGTTGTGTTGTTTTTAGATTGGCTTTCCTTTCTTTCTTTTTTTTAATTTTTTTGCTGCGGTATGAAGTGGTGCTACGGTTTGTTTGACAATAACCCTAGGATCCCCCCTCCACCAAAAAAAATGTCACCAGCCACCACTGATTATTTTCATCTCAAACTGTCGTCTGTTACAAACACATTTTTGTCCAAATGGGAGGGACATTTTGGAGCAGGTAGCGCCACCATGTGGACATTTATAAAACATTTCTCTTTTAACTCCTGAACTGTGACGAACAGAAGGAAATTTCTGTTTCATGGATTCATTGGTTCAAGATAAATGTCAGTTTAGGCCACGCCCATTTCTGCCAAAACACATTTTCCATCAATTTGAACTTTTTTCACTTCTATTACATATTTCATCCAGTTTTTCTCAAAGTTCTCATGAATCAAACTGAAAACACACTCACACTTCATCACACCAGGTTTCAGTCTCTGCAGTCCACCATGGTCCATCCTGGAGGAAGAGACAAAGTCAGCTTCATACACCTTCACTCATATCCACCATTAAACATGAACCAGAGTCCCTCAGTTAATCAGAGTCAGACCTGAGAGTGTCCATCTGTCCATACCTGAGTAATCCACCTGTTTGTCCATACCTGAGAGTGTCCACCTGTCTGTCCATACCTGAGAGTGTCCACCTGTCTGTCCATACCTGAGAGTGTCCACCTGTCTGTCCATACCTGAGAGTGTCCAGTCTCCAGTGTGGATCCTTCAGTCCAGCAGACAGAAGCTTCTCTCCTGAGTCTCCTGGATGATTGTAGCTGAGGTCCAGCTCTCTCAGATGGGAGGGGTTGGAGCTCAGAGCTGAGGCCAGAGAAGCACAGCCTTCCTCTGTGATCAGACATCCTGACAGACTGAACACACACAACACTTCATCTAATGAGATAAACAGTATTTTGTCTTTCAGGCCTTTATGTTCACACTCAGCGCCCCCTGCTGTATGTTGGTGTCATGCAGATACATTCAGTGTTTAAACATTTTTATATATAAACATATGTTTATTGAGTTTTTTAACAAATCACATCACAGTACATTCTAACAAAGCATAAAATAGTCAACTTAAAGCAAAGCAAAAAACCCCACCCCAAAAACAAAACACAAAAAGGGTAACAACATAACAACAACATAAATGGGATATTAAAATAGCTTAGCATTATATAGTTAACATGAAACACATCATTACATCGTTACATCGGCATTCCTTGTGAATAGATCACCTTAAACATTCCAGAGTTTCCCCCAGTTCACAGTTCTCCAAGAATGAAAGAAAGGGGTTCCAGATCTCATGAAATTTGGCTGATTTCTTTTTCATTGTGTATGTTAATTTTTCTAGGACAAGGCATGCTGATAGCTCTCTCAGCCAATGACCAACGGAAGGGCTTTTAACATCCTTACAGCAAAAAGATATAAAGCGTCTAGCCTGTACTAGACATAAGTCAGTTATTTTCTTCTCTTTGCTGTTTAGTGTACAGTCCTCTGGGTACAAATTAAGAATGCAAAGTTCAGGGCGATCAGGGACTGGGTTCAAGGTCATATGTACACGTGTATTACATTCAACACCCTTCTGACGTTATGGAAGGCCTGACAGTTTTTCACAAACCCATTCTGATCTGGATTGATCACAGTTGGAAACACTGGTTCCAATCTTCTAGCCATGACCTTAGCAATAATCTTAGCGTCAGTGTTAAGCAAAGCAATAAGTTTATATGACGTGCATTGGTAGGTGACTAGGTTTCAAGATGAGTGTTATCAGCGCACTCCTCAGGGAATCTGGGAGACGACCCTGTTGAAAGGCCTCTTCATACATTGCTAAGAGAGGTCCTATAAGTTTATCTTTAAATGTCTTGTAAATGTCTCAGTTTCTTAAGACGCCAGGCTAACAATTTCCCTGGTTTTTCACCTTGATCATAGTAACTCTGTTTATGCTGGTTCAGACTATTTTCTGTTTTTGATGTAGACAGCTCTTCATATTGGGTTCTAAGCATCATTAATTCTTGTTTTATTTTTGTCATCCAAAAAGGCCTCTCTCTCCAGTTGTCATTTTCAACTTGAGTTTGTTTGTTTTTGAACTGGTATAAGATATTATCATGCCTCTGATGTACGCCTTAAAGGCCTCCCACCTGGTAATAGCAGAAGTCTCATCTGTATTTATGTTGAAAAATGTCTCTATTTGTGCCTCTAAGAAAAGCACGAAATTTGAATCGGAAAGTCATCTGGGATGAAATCTACATCTAGGGGTGGCTTTAACCAGCCCTTTAGCTTTATATACAAGTGAGGTAGGAGAGTGGTCTGATAGTAATATACTGTTGTAGTTACAATCCATCACAGAGAGGAACATGGAGCTTGAAATAAGAAAATTAATCTATGCGTGAGTATGATTTAAAACGGGGAGAGTAACAGGAAAAGTCTAATTTATCAGGGTTTAATCTCCTCCAGGGGTCACACAAGTTCAAATCATTCATATACTGTAACAGTTTTTTCCTACTCTGCACATGAGAAGAGTCCACCCCAGATGAACGGTCCAATTTAGGATCTAAAGTGCAGTTGAAGTCACCTGCTATAAGAGCTTTCCCTGGGAGAGGAGCTATTAATAAAAATAAATTTTTCATTTTCGTTTGGGGCATATACATTAATCAGGTTAATCGTTTCATTTATTAATGTGCCTTGGACAATCAGGTATCTACCCCCTATATCACGGACAGCGGCGTAGGAACGTTTCTGACATTGGGGGGCTTTTTCATTGGTCATTTAAGTGTGTCTGATTAGCGGTTAATTTGCATACAGAGGTCTATAAAAGCTTCACGCACACAAAAAGTTTCATTTCCGACAGCATTCAGAAGAATGAAATGTGGATGGGACACTTTAAGGGTGGGGTCTGGGGTTCCTCCCCCAGAACAGTTTTAACAGAGTAGATGTCATTTCCTGTATTCTGGTGCCTTTTAACGGGTGTTTTGACACTTTGATCTGACTATACTGTGAGAAAAATGATGGGTACATTTTATAATTACATCAAGAGGAAGTGTTTGGCCCCAGATCACATGTTAGATGTTATTAAAAAGCTTAAAGTATAGACATGTATGAATCTATATGTCACAGCTGTGACATATAGATTAATTTAATCACTGAAGCCATATACAGGTTAGATAGTCATTTGCAAATTCCAATTTTTTTGGTGGTCTATGCCTTTACAAATAAATGACAATGATGCTCTCCTGACTCTATTTGTCATACAGGACACACTGACTGAAATGTTTAACATTCAATAATCCCATTGACAAATTATTTTAAACTGTTAAATCCTTTTCATCACTCACCACAGCAAAGGATCTCTGCACTGTCCCTGCATCCTGCTCCTGTATCTGACTCACTCTCATACACCTAGATGTCAGGAGAGGAGGAGTGATCATTATTTAGTGAGCAGTATCTATTCTTTCACTTTATAATCAGAACAAATTATACTAAATATAAATACTGAATGTAAATACAACTGACTGTAAAGCACCAGTCTATGAAACTGGAAATTTACCCAAAGCCCTCAGCAGCAGATGAAAGATTGCTCCTCAAAAAGTAGAATATTTGTCAGTTTTATTAGCCAGTTTATAAACGAGGCAACCAGGCTTTTATTAGTCAGCTACTGTCCATAAGAGACTCAGGTGACCAGTGATGACTTATTTTACTCTTCTTTATGTCCAAACATGAAACCAAGAGCCTGTCAGCCAAAAACAGACCAGTCCTCTACAGCAGCGGTTCTCAAACTGGGGTCCCCGGACCACCGGGGGTCCGTGAGCCATAGCTTGGGGGTCCGCGAAATAATTTGCAATAAATTATTAAAGTACGGAGCCCGTAAAGGATCATGCAATATCTTTTTAATGTTGACGGAATCGAGCGCACGTTTTATTAACTTGTTCACACGATTTGATAAAACGTGAGCACATTTAATTAACTCGTGCTAACGTTTTATTAACTTGTGTGCACGTTTTATTAACTCATGTGCACGTTTTATTAACTTGTGTGCACGTTTTATTAACTCATGTACACGTTTTATTGAATTGTGGCCACAATATAGCTATAACGTGGCCACGAAATACTAATACGTGGCCACGAAATACTAATTTGTGGCCACGAAATAGGTATAACGTGCGCACGAAATACTAATTCATAATATTAATATCATTCCTGGACAGCTGGGTAAGCAAATCGAGCGCACCTTCTCTAGATCCTGCAATAGTCTACGTCCGGACCAAATTCTGTTCACAGTTTCAGCTTGAAATCATCTTAAAAACTGCTTTGTCCCTGATCATCTCCTTTGAAAGTAGCATCATGAGTGTCAGACTCTCAGCTGAGGGAACACATAGGTTATATGAACCGCAGCGTTTAATGATGCAGTTACAATAACGCTCACTGTGTGTATCACGTTGCCAAGGGAACCTATCAGCCTATCAGTGATCAGAATCTAGTTTGTATTGATTTGCAGGTTGTTGTTGTTGCACTGACTGAACTACTGAATGTGTCTGTAGTGTTCTCTGGACATTTGTCCTTCAATAAAATCACAGAAGATTAAAAGTTCACTAAATTATTGATCAGTCTGACAAAATGTGCTATAATTCCTTTAAACCATGATGTTATCACTTTGATGATATTTTATGCTTGGTCCTGATTTGCTGAAGTCCGTTTTACACTGCTATATTACAGCTAATAGAACACTGATTAGACAATTGCGCAATCCTTTATTACCACAGATAATATCTGATCAATAAAAATCATTCCACTTTGATTTGCCAAATACTAAATTGATTTCATAGGACAGTGTGCTTGAGCATAATGTTTAAATCAGCTGCATCAAGTTTAAAGTTTCAGAGCTCTACAATGTGCAGCTGTCACCAGAAATACGGGAGGCATTGGGAGTGCACCGAGCACCCAGGAATGATATTAATATTATTAATTAGTATTTTGTGCGCCACGAAATAAGTAGGCTATAACGTGCGCACAAATTAGTATTTCGTGCGCACGTTATAGCTATATTGTGGCCACAATTTAATTTTTTTTTCTTTTTACCATGATCCTTTACGGGCTCCGTATTAAAGTTATCATTAAAAATTGTAGACAGTACACATGGGAACCACTGCGCCAATAAAACAAACATACTGATCCAATTACTCCCACTTACGTTAGCTTTGGGCCAATAAAAACTGTCATATGATTGAATCACGTAAATCTGACACACGTCACTTGCTCGCATCACTTTGCTCAGGACGCACCTAGCGTACAGCTCCTGCTGCTGATTAGCAAGCTAGTGGCGATGGATAAATATTTAAGACCGTCCACTTCATCAAGTGATGCTAAGCCCAAACCAGCTAAACTGAAAAAAATATGACAACAGTTATCTGGAGCTTGGTTTTATTGAGAACAGCGACGGAAGACCAAAATGTGTCGTGTGTCTTCAGGTGCTAGCAAATGAAGCCATGAAGCCCGCCAAGCTAAAGCGGCATCTGATTACAAAACACCCGGAGTTCAAGGACAAAACTAAAGATTTTTTCCAGCGAAAGAGTGAGGAATACATGCGTCAGAAAACACAACTGGTGAACCTGGTCACAACTTCACAAAAAGCACTGAAGGCTTCTTATTTGGTGGCTCAACGGATTGCAAAAAGTAAGAAGCCACACTCAATTGGACAAGAACTTGTTCTTCCAGCGGCAGTTGAAACTGAAAGTTGTACCACTTTCAAATGACACTGTGAGAAGGAGAATTGAAGAACTATCGGCTGACATTCAGTCACAGCTACTGGATAGACTGCGTTCATGTGAGCAATTTTCTATTCAGCTGGACGAATCAACAGACATTTCCAGTGCAGCTCAATTGATTGTTTTGGTGCGCTATCCCTGGGAAGGAGACATTTTGGAGGACTTTCTGTTCTGCAAGGAGGTGCCAGGCAGGACAACAGGTGAGGAAATCTTTGCCGGGATATGGGTGCTGGACATGACGCACTGCTATATCACTGTGAGGTGCGATGGCTCTCTCGTGGTATGAAATACAGAGAAATGACAGAGTTTATGAGAGAGGAAAAACCCAACATCGCACAGTTTTTCACAGACCCGGAGAGTATTGCCAAGTTGGCATATCTTGCTGACATATTCAACATACTTAATAGCCTCAACCTTTCCATCCAATGAGGCCACACATCCATCCTTGAAGTCAGCGACAAAATCACTGCCTTCATGAAGAAAACAGACCTATGGAGAAGGAGGATACAAGACAGAATAACAGACAACTGACTGAGTTTCTCCACACAAACAACTTGTCTGTGGCCACAGTGAGGAAAGTCGCCACTTCACACCTCACATCACTGAGCGAGCACTTCAGCTCATACTTCTCCGATGTGAACACTGATGCCTGGGACTGGGTGCGCGATCCCTTTGCACCGGCTACAACAGCAAATGGTCTGACGGGTAAGGCAGAAGAGCAGCTGTTGGAGTTATCCTGTGATAGGACACTGAAGGTCCGATTCCAGCAGGTTAATCTTTCAAGCTTCTGGCCCTCCCTCTCACATGAGTATCCCGAACTCACTGCTGAGGCCATGCAAATATTGCTCCCCTTTCCTACAACGTACCTCTGTGAATCATCATTCTCCACTTTGACTGCAATGAAGAATAAGTACAGGGCTCGTTTACAAGTGGAGGATGATCTTAGAGTCTGTTTGTCAACAATCACTTCAAGAATAGAGAAACGGTGTTGTGAGAGACAGGCTCATCCTTCTCACTAATTTATTGAGTTATTGATGTGAGTGATGTGTGAATTGATATTTGTGTGATAAGACTTTGATAGTCTAATGCAAATATTAATGACTAGGCTTAATTGCTAAGACTGTTATGATGTTGTTCAGTTTTCTGCCATTAATTTGAATAAGGGGCAATAAGTTCATTAAGTTGTGTAAGCTTTTAACTGGTTTTAAAATGAACTGGGTTCATTTGGACTTTGCCAGTTCATTTTCTGAAAGCTACTTGAAAATTATAAATGCTGTGAGGTCAAAATGTAATTTGAATAAAAATGTGTTAAAACGTATAGAAATTGTATTAACAATTATTTATTCAAATGTATTTGTTTAATTTAATTTCTGTGAAACTTGCCTTAAGTATTTAGGTTGAAAAGTTTAAAATATAAATAATTCCTATGCCATCTATGAGTACAAATGGCAGTAAACATATGTTTTAATCGGTGTGAGGATTATTAGGGGGTCCTTCGAAAATGTTCTGCCCTGTAATGGGTCCTTGGCCTCAAAAACTTTGAGAACCCCTGCTCTACAGTAACTAAACCAGACCAGTCCTCTCTACAGTAACTATCAAATAAAAACTAACCACTCTCCTCATCTTTTCACTATTTTAATAACGTCGCAGTAGCGCTTCTTAACAGTTGGCTAACAGTCTGTGTAGAGACTTTGTCACAGAAACATAAAGGCGACAAAATACTAATATTTAGTTTCAGTAAGTTAACAATATCCTGAACATGTAGTTGTGATGTTGTCCATGTCAAAAGGTACAGATCTATGAATCAGGATCATCACACCTCGGGTGTGTGACAGGTAAGAATCTGAGATTACAGTACTTGACCTGGCCATCTCCTCCTTATTTTTATCACTTCATCTGACAATAGGTAGGTTTCTTGGAGAAGTATAACTGATGATGATAAGTTGTTTGAGCCTATTAATTACTTGCTTTGTTTTAGCCAACTTGACCAAGCCTCTAATATTCCAGGACGTGAACATTAAATTAGCATTAGAAGTCATATAATACAAAATCAAAAATAAGAAATAAAAGCCATACCATAGTTGTAATGAAAATAAGCACAGATGCATCCGTAAATTGTAATCGTCAAGTAATTAGATCGTATGTCGTTATCCCACTCTTCAAAATAAAATGTACATTTTTAACATTTATAGCCCCTAAATTAATCCCTTCACTATCTCCCCAAACGAGCCAGCGTACATTCCCTGGTAACATTAGGAGCAAACTAGATGCTCAACTGATCCACTAATAACGGGGAGCAGATAAGAGCTGGAGAGTAACAAAGGGAACATGCAAACCCTCCGCTTACAATCGGCTTAATGCAATAAGCGAACAAATTAAATACATACATGTGGGTATCTGTTTTGTATGTGATTTTAAAACCACGTCTGTAAACAGTACTGTAAAGTATGACCTAACCAAAAAGAGAGTCGGGACATAGCCCATTGTTACAAATTAAACACTTAACACCAGCAGCTGTGAAAAGGCCATTACAACTTGTAAGAAACAGACAGTACCTTTCCTCAGTAGATGAAAAGCAAAGTTCAAGTTGAATGTTCACATCATCTGCTGGCGCTAAAAAGTTCAGTGACTGACAGTGGTCATCCTGGTGTAATCTCTCACGTCAGGGCCAGTCGGCTAGGTTTTCAGTTTGTTAATGAATGTTTCCACACCCGCAGGGTCGGCGAACACGTGAGGTTTCTCTTTGTGGAGCAGCCTGAGTTTAGCAGGGTACACGAAGCTGTAGTCAATCTTCAGGTCACGTAGACGTTGTTTAACATAATTAAAACGCTTCCTTTGCTTGTTAAGTTCGGTCAAAAACAAAACATGACATGGTGGTCTTCAAAAAAGATCTTGCCTTTCTTTCTGGCTGCCTGCATGACTCGGATGTTGTCTTGAAAATTTAAGAACTTCAAAATCATGACTCGTGGTGTAGTGGATTGTGGCGCCAGGATGTCGGGCAACCACTTTTCCAGAAAAGCAGTTGCATTGCCTTTTTCAACTTTCTCTGGGAGATTCACCAGTCTAAGATTGGAACGGCGGTTCCTGTTTTCGTGATTGTCTATTTTGGAGGCAAGCTCACACACCTGTTTATCCAGTGCCGCGACTTTGGTTTTCTCACCGGCAAGAGCATCCTCCATGTCACCGATCCGGTCCTCTGCTTGCCCCAGTCTCCCTGAAAAGTCTTTGATGTCCGACTTAATCCCACTTATTACAGTTAGAACTCTGTCAAATTTGGAGCCAAAGTCGTTTTTCAGAGCGGCAATTGCTTCCAAAATCCCTGCTGCTCTCGGAGCTTGCACATCAATAGTTAGCATGCTAGCATCTTCCCCTGTTTCATCGAGTCGGTCTGTCTTGTTCTGAGCCTTTTTCTGGTTGCCCGAGGCGGTGGATGGTCTGGATGACATATCTTGGTGACGGATACCCTTAACTTTAGTTTAGAAAATATATGTGTTCGCTTTTAACACAGGATAATTTCAATTTAGCCAATATTGACGGAGAGAGTACAGCTGTGATCGCTCAGCTCCGCGCCATAACCGTGTTTAAACATTTAATTGGCAAATGTAAAGAAAATCAGAAACATTTCCTGAGCAGCAGATCTGCTTTTTATGTTCACCTGCATGTAGAGAACATGACAGAAACATAAATCCTGACTCACATGTTGGTGTGGAAGGAGTTTTACTTACTGTATACTTGATGTTACATCACTTCAGCTCAGACAGTACACTAAATCTTTTTATCATAAACTCTTCATGTAAACTAGAAACTGAGGAGAAGCCAAAATATTACTTTATATACACAGTAATAAAACTGACCTGAGAGTTTCCAGTCCACAGTTTGGACTCTCCAGTCCAGCAGAAAGCTGCTTCACTCCTGAATCCTGCAGCTCGTTGTGACTCAGGTCCAGATCTCTCAGACTAGAGGACTGGGAGCTGAGAACTGAGGACAGAGCTGCACAGCTTCTCTCTGAGAGGTTACAGCCACTCAACCTGGAGAAGAATCAGCAGAACAAAAGAATTGCAAACATTACTTTTCTCATTGAGCAAAGATGAAACTACATGAATCTGGATAGTTCTGTGTGCACCTACAGAGCTTTGTTGGAGGCTTTGGCCACTGGCAGCAGCCTCAGAAGAGCCTCCTCTGAAGCAGAGTATTTCTTCAGGTCAAACACGTCCAGATCTTTTTCTGATGACAGTAAGATGAAGACCAGAGCTGACCACTGAGCAGGAGACAGTTTATCTGTGGAGAGACTTCCTGATCTCAGGTACTGTTGGATCTCCTCCTCTAAAGAACGATCATTCAGTTCATTCAGACAGTGGAACAGATTGATGCTTCTCTCTGCAGACAGATTCTCACTGATCTTCTTCTTGATGTACTTGACTGTTTTCTGATTGGTCTGTGAGCTACTTCCTGTCTGTCTCAGCAGACCTCGTAGGAGAATCTGATTGGTCTGCAGTGAAAGACCCAGGAGGAAGCGGAGGAACAAGTCCAGGTGTCCATTTGGACTCTTTAAGGCCTTGTCCACAGCACTTTGGTAGAAACGTATTGGTTCAGGTTTGTCTTTAAAGACTTTAGACCACCAGGATGTTGTTTGTTCTTCTTCCAGCAGATTGACACCAGACTTGATGAATGTCAGATGGACATGAAGAGCAGCCAGAAACTCCTGAAGGCTCAGATGGACGAAGCAGAACACCTTGTCCTGGTACAGCCCTCTCTCCTCTTTAAAGACCTGTGTGAACACTCCTGAGTACACTGAGGCTGCTCTGATATCGATGCCACACTCTGTCAGGTCTGATTCATAGAAGATCAGGTTGCCTTTCTGCAGCTGCTCAAAAGCCAGTTTTCCCAGAGACTCAGTCATCTTCTTGCTCTCTGGACTCCAGTGTGGATCTGTCTCAGCTCCTCCATCATACTTGACGTTCTTCAGTTTGGACTGAAGCACCAGGAAGTGGATGTACATCTCAGTCAGGGTCTTGGGCAGCTCTCCTCCCTCTATGCTTTTCAACACATCCTCCAGAACTGTAGCAGTGATCCAGCAGAAGACTGGGATGTGGCACATGATGTGGAGGCTTCGTGATGTCTTGATGTGTGAGATGATGGAGCTGGCCTGCTCCTCTTCTCTGGATCTCTTCCTGAAGTACTCCTCCTTCTGTGGGTCAGTGAACCCTCTGATCTCTGTCACCATGCTGACACACTCAGGAGGGATCTGATTGGCTGCTGCAGGTCGTGTGGTTATCCAGAGGCGAGCAGAGGGAAGCAGTTTCCCCCTGATGAGGTTTGTCAGCAGCACATCCACTGAGGTGGACTCTGTAACATCAGTCAGGATCTCATTGTTGTGGAAGTCCAGAGGAAGTCGACACTCATCCAGACCGTCAAAGATGAACACAACCTGGAACTCTTCAAACCTGCAGATTCCTGCTTCCTTGGTTTCAGTAAAGAAGTGATGAACAAGTTCCACCAAGCTGTACTTTTTCTCTTTCAGCACATTCAGCTCTCTGAAAGTGAATGGAAATGTGAAGTGTATGTCCTGGTTGGCTTTGTCTTCAGCCCAGTCCAGAGTGAACTTCTGTGTTAAGACTGTTTTCCCAATGCCAGCCACTCCCTTTGTCATCACTGTTCTGACTGGTTCATCTCTTCCAGGTGAGGCTTTAAAGATGTCTTCTTGTCTGATTGTTGTTTCTGGTCTGTCTGGTTTCCTGGATGCTGTTTCAATCTGTCTGATCTCATGTTCATCATTGACTTCTGCAGTGCCTCCTTCTGTGATGTAGAGCGGTGTGTAGATCTGATTCAGAAGGGTTGGGTTTCCTGCTTTAGCGATCCCCTCAAACAGACACTGGAACTTCTTCTCCAGGTTAGACTTGAGTTTACGTCGACACTTTGCAGCACGAGCTCCTGAATGAACAAACAACAAATGAAATCAGTGATTGGATCCTACAGAAAGTCTAGACATCTGAACATGTAAGAGTGTCTGTGTAGTTTTTCCTCCTCCATCAGTTTTAATCAGCTCATCAGTGGAGGACAAACAGCCTCTGATCTGATGCAGATGTGTGCAGCATATTTACAGCAGAGTTTGAAATATAAACCTCTCCCATGTTGCCTCCATTTCCTCTCCATCATGTTTAATCTGTTAAAATCCTCTTACTGCTCTGCAGAAGCTCAGCCAGCTCCTCCTGCTTCATACTCCTCAGGAAGTGCAGTGTGATCTTCAGAAATGCCTCTCTGCTGCTCCTCCTCTGCGTTTCCTCCTCACCGTCCAACACCTCCTCATCCTCACTCTGACTCTCTAAGCAATCTGGGTCATCTGGACTCAGACCCCTCTGGACTCTCTTCAGCTCGTTCTTCACAAAAGTGACGATGTTCTCCTCCAGCAGCTGGAACAGAAAGATAAAGTGAACATTTCATTTAAACTGGTAGATCAAAAACATGTGATTCATGTGTCAGTCTGAAGGCCTGCTGGTCTAAACAGAGCAGCATGGACACTGTTAGGACCTGAATGCTACTTTAGTATTTCATCTGTCGTTGATGGAGTTAATAGTAAAAGGTGTGTTTGTACATGTACACACCATAAATATGGAGTCCAGCTGTGTTTGATGCTGCTGTGCAGACTGATCACTGGGAACCTCTGAGCTCTGCTGCTGAACTCTGTGGACAAAACATCACGTTTAAGGACATTTAATGACTCAAATCTGCACTCAGCTTATTAAAGATGTTCTGTCATGATGACTAAATGAACTCCTGTAAATGCTGCTCTGATTACTGGATGTTAAATTCTTACCTTCCATCAGCAGGTTGTCCACCTTTAAATTTAATACCACGATACATAGACCGGTCACTCTTCATGGACACACAGCTGGGTTCAGGAGAGTCTGCTCTCTGCTGCTGCATCCTGATACAATCAAACAACAAATCAAAGAGTTTAAAAAGATGAATTTTGAGCAGACTGTTGGCAGCTGAAGTTTTAGAAGCAGAAAGAAAATCAGTAAGAAGACAGTGGATGAGAAACGTTCTCCTGTTCATCAAAATGTCATCTGATGAAAGATGCTGTCTCATCTTAGTCGATTAGTTGACTAATCAGTGGTTGAGCTCTTTGTTAACTCACAAAGTTAGTAGTTCATTCTGAGTTATTGTGACTTATTATTCAGTAGTTGAGTGTCAGATGTGACAGTGAATGTGAATAATGATGGTGGAGTGATGTGAGTGGAGAACAGTGATGGACAGTTAGAGATCCTCATCTCACCTCTGAGCTTTGGTCTGGCTGTCATGTTCCCCACACAGAGAGCTTTTAGAGGGAGGGACTCCCTCCTCTCTGTCCTCACACTGATCCATAGCAGAGAAACACCTTCACACAAACACAACAACATGCTCATTCATTACAACCAGCTGCACATCACACAGGTCTGCACTGCTGTCTAACATCCTGTCATTATTCATTCCACCACCAGATGGAGCCAAAGTAACAAACTATTTAAAGACTTTCACTGAGCTTTAATGTTTAATAACTTACTTTCTGAATGTTCCACTGACTTTTCATTTGCCTGATTAAATAACTGAATATCATGAATGAAAAGATGTTTTCAACAGTATTTCTGTCACCTTCTTTTAACACATTTCATAGTATATTATTATATGGCTTTTATTACCTGTTCATCACTAACCGTCCCACCTGTGAAACAAACTCTTTCTGTTGTAACTGTGGATTAGTTATTATAACAACTGTCATAATGTTCATCAGGTTCAAGATGATGGACGTAATAACTTCACTCCCCTTTTCTACCATCAGATTGGAGTCACACAGACCACTGTCATAAATTAAAAGTACATTCCTAAGTGAGGATTAGTGTTAAAACTCCTACAAAACTTCTTGGTATATAGCCAATTGTAACACACGTGTAGCTGCCACAGCATCAGTAATGCTCAGAACATCCTCCTCAGTTCCTCCTCTGTGTGTCTTGAAGCAACACAGAGCATGAAAATTGGTGTTAAAACTTGTACTTCTTGGTCAATAGTTTGGTTTAAACACAATACCAATTACTTATATCAGTATCAGTTACCTAAAGAAAACCTCCATTATCACAGTCATTACAGCCATCACAGATAAATGTGTATTTGAAGAACTGTCATTATACTTTCTCCTTTTATAAACACAAATGTTGGTATAAGAATGTTACTTAATGTGAGAAAGTGTTACACTGATGTTATGTTTACATTATGATGAAAATCTATTATCTATCACGGAATAAGTAGAATAACAATGTGATCATGCTTGATCATAGTAATTATTTTCAGGTTTTAATGAATCAAGCTGAAGTCATATCAATGCCAGAATGATACATCCTGTGTTCTGTGTTACTATGTTATATTATGCATTTTATAATCAGGATTAAATCCTCAAAGTAGTCATAATGAATCTGGTTGGCTGACACACAATCCCTCCCCAGGGACAAAAACCAGCTGCACCGAAACTGGCTTTTGTTTTTTTCAGGTTTTGCTCTGCTCATCTTCTCTTTTTTCTTCACCACACACATTCTTACTTTTGTCACCTTATCTTATTCTTTAATCTTTAATTATTCTTTATCTTAGTTTTCTTAAGTTTTTTGTAATCTTGTCATTTTTGTCAGCAAACGTACAGAGTAAAGGCTTTTAAAGTAAACACGTCATTACGTTTTGCATTCAGCCTGTTTTTGAGATTTTTGAGTATTTTGACGTGTGGCCAGCGCTGAGATCTCGTTAGAAAAGTTATTTAACAGAGAAATAGTTAAATTGGACTTTTTCCTCCATCTGTCAACATATGAGAGCTTTTGGACATATAAACTCTGTTAACCCTACGACTCATCATAACAGAGAGGAACAAAGTCTGAAGGCAGAAACCAGCGGACCAGGCAGTCTGACAGAAGGCCAGCCGACCCGGATCATCCTCACAGCACCGGACCTGCAGCGCTCTCTGAGATCTTCCACTTGGCCTGCGTACGTGTGGTTCTGAAGGACGGACAGCTGAGGCCCTCCACTGATGAAAGAAGGATCCAAATATTTTTTTGTGTGTCTATTCTTTGAAGTGATACAGGGATCTATTGAACCGTAGAGCCACGAATTCAGAAATTTGACTTTTGAGTTTGACTTATCAAAATGTATTGATTTATTAATTGGTTAATCAAATAACCAATTAAGTAAGTACAATCTTTATTTCTTCCTAAACAAGGAGGTGGTGCCCTGATAACGAGAGCTTATAAAGTTAAACATCAAAAATTGCTACAATATCATACATGTATATATCTGGTCAATCACAACACTCATATTACTCATTTTATAGTATTAGCAGTCAGTGAAAGTTTACATAGTGCTGTCATAGTGGAACAATGGGCAGTACAGTAGTAATATTAATATCAATGTACATTATTGTGTGTGTGTGTGTGTGTGTGTGTGTGTGTGTGTGTGTGTGTGTGTGTGTGTGTGTGTGTGTGTGTGAGCAGCAGGGGGCAGCAGAGCATTCTGGGACATGTAGTAATATATATTTCTCCCTGAGTTCAGACTCTCAGGCTCAGTGGTCAGAAAGCAGCAAAGAGTCATTCCAGTTCATTAATATAAAATAAATTAAAGTATGTTGAGAATAATTCATCCTTTCAGTGATTGGTCAGAACAAACATCTGTTTATAATGATGTCACATGTTAGTGAGTACAGAGTAAAAGACTGAAGCTGAAGACTTCTATGAGATGTTGACTCCTTTTCTGTTATTTATTACTAACTCAACTGTAAATCCATGAGTTTAAGAAGAGATCTGCCACTATTAAATCATCTTCAAAATACATTATGCTTCTTCTTCCTTATTCAGTTATTACACAGAGAGCAAATGTATTTCATTGGGATTAGAGAATAGGGAATTATTATTTGAGCGCTGTGTTAGTAGAATGTATGACATACACAATGTCCCTGGTTCGAACCCAGTAAGGGACCTTTGTTACATGTTGTACCGCCCCCCCTTCTTTCCACTGACTGACAAATACAGGCAAAAAGAAATACCCAAAGTAAATCATTTTTATTTTGTTAGTATCATAATAAATATTGTTTATTTTTCTCCATATTTAAAAAAAAAAAAAAGTTTTCTACTTGTTGTGTTGTTTGTTTTTAATGCTGAATGTATATATAGTTGAATGAGGCAACTTCACACAGTGTAAAAGCCAACATATAATGAACCTGCTACACAGGCCTACAGCAGCATCACACCACAGTGATATAAAACACATGATAAACAAACAGCATATCATATGTATATATCTGGTCAATCACAACAGATAATATTACTGAATGCACACATAGAATAATGGTTCTTACCATTAAAGGTTCTGTCAGAGATCAGGTATTAATAGTTCAGCTCCTTCACCGGCTCAAACTCGAGTCATCAGAGAAAGAACACAGAAAGCCTCTTCACTGTACATATGACTTCAGTCACAAGACTTTGCAGCCGTTTCTTTCTCTTCCTTTTTTCTTAGTTTTGACTTCCCCATTGGTCTTAAGGTTACAGCTGGTACTGCTAATTTTTTGCTGAGTGATCATTTTTCACACAAACCAGATGATGCCAACTAACCACAGAGCATTGTGAGCAGCCGTTAAAATGAGAAATGAAACAATCGATCATGAGACTTGATTTTCAAAAACAATAATGTTCAACATCAAGAGAGTGTGTCTGTTTCTGTGGAGTCCGACCAAAGTTAGTTTAACTAACAAAGACCACACCAACTTAGATATGAGTTTAAGTATTTATTATGTGGAAGGAAAAGGATCGAGGGATGGGGATGAAGGGAAGAGTGTCAAGGGGTTCGAAGAAGTGGGATGAGGGGATGACATTTAACAGAGTAAAATAACCCCCCCACTCTCCAGTCTTAGTCCAACCCACTGACATCACCAGGAAGTAGTTTGGCAGGTCTTCCTTTTGTTTGTTGCTCACATGATGGGTAACAAAGACAATGCCTAACTTATAAACCCAGAACTAAACCCAATAAACTAATTAAACTTAATTAAGCTGTAGATGTCAACAAAGAGGCAGATAATTTTAGCATGTGTTCGGCTCGGCTGCAGGATTTATTCTGCTTCACAAAGAGATAATCAACAACTTACTCAATCACAAATTACACTACCAAATCGGTCCCTGAGGTGATTAACAAGACACAGGTAATTCCAGGTAAGCTACTTTCAAGTATAACAGACATTACATCCTCAGAAAATAAACAAGCAGCTACAGTATATGTGAATACCTGTCAAACCGAAGCACTGCAACATACCATATAGAAAAATATGAAATATATGAAAAATATGAAAATCCATCAGTCCTTGTTCTTGAGTTACACTTGAATTACTTATAAAACTATAATATAAAGTTTTACAGTGCATAACCACCAAACTCCACTTTCACTCTACTGACACTGTACTGCTACACATCCACAAATCTACTTCATGTTCATGTATTACAATGTTACCAATAAACAGAAAACCAGTTTAACACTCTTTACTCTTATACTCGAGCAGATGCATATATTTAAGGGAATATTAACCCACTTGTAGATGTAGACAAAGAGGCAGACAACTTTGGCTTGTGTGGAGCTCGACTGCAGGATTTACTCTGCAGCGCTGCCTCTATGGGGGTTTTAGGTTCCTCCCAAACTCTATGCGCCCTCTGCTGACATCTTTGAGTATTACGCTAACACAGTGACCAGTAAAGTACAATGAAATTTGCATTTGAATCACTATTTAGGACACAATAAAAATAAATAAATATAGGAGTGTCAATTTTTAATTTTGGGCTTTTTGGTATTTAGTAGAAATAGTGAATAGCTGTGTTGTTTCAAAACACACAGAGGAACTGAGGTATGTGCCATGTCTCTATACTTTATGTTTGGTGAAGTGTCTTTTAATTTATGACGGTGGTCTGTGTGACTCCAATCTGATGGTAGAAAAGGGGAGTGAAGTCTCTCCGATAAGTTATGACGTCCGAAGGAGACACCAAAATCTGTCTTATGTTACTTTCTTCATGGAATGTTAATGGATCTGTGTTTGTCCAAGAGAGAGACGATGTCAGTCTCTATATCAAATCTGGTCCAGTTTACTCATTTCAGGGTCAAAGGTGACTGACCAGATGATGTTCTGAGCCGTACTGATGCTGTGGCAGCTACACAAACTCAAAGGAGATTCTACAGCAAAAGCCAAGACAAACCATGTTACAGGTCTCAGCTGAGAGCCTGAATACAGATAATATACCTGAATAAACAGGAGAAAAGATGAGACAGTTGGCGTTACTTCTGTCCAGTTCAGCCTCGCTCAGCAGAACGTTTTATTTACAAATATGCAAAATGAATCTCATCATAACTCTTTCTATATTTTTCCCAGTTTTCACTGTTATTCCATACAAAGACCCACAATATCAAAAAAATATGTAATAATACAAATAAAATGAGTATTTATAATATTCTTCATTCACTATTTAAGAGTACAATAATCCTCAGTTCAATCAGTATACTGCTGCTTTAACAAATTATCCTGTCCTTTCACTGAGCTTACATTTACATTTTAGTTCACATCCAACAAAAGAAAACAGTCAGATACAGTTTCTCTCTAACCTGTCAGTGTGAAATCAAATAGAAAATAGCTCAATATTACTAATGTATCAGTTGGCAAAGTTAACATCTCTCAACAACGCTTATATTATGTCATATACATGAAAATAGTAACATAACACCTTAAACAGTCAAACAGATAATATTTACATAACGGTATGAAATGTACTGGAGACAAAACTAGACCAAAACTTACATTGGTAACAATTTAACGGCTGGCGCCATCTTGAAAAAAAAAGACATTTCTCTACTTGTTCAGAAAAGCACATAAATACATATTCCACTCTTCCAAAACCAGTTTAACCCGTACATTAAGCATTCAGTAACGTGTACATGTTCTTATATAAGTTGTTAATACTTCACAAACTTGAATAAACAGGAGAAAAGATGACAGTTGGCGTTACTTCCGGCCAGTTCAGCCCTCGCTCAGCAGAATGAACGAAGAAGAGGGTC
The DNA here is from genome assembly GCF_963691925.1 of Scomber scombrus. Taxonomy (NCBI): domain Eukaryota; kingdom Metazoa; phylum Chordata; class Actinopteri; order Scombriformes; family Scombridae; genus Scomber; species Scomber scombrus. The sequence continues at coordinate 33,130,764 of NC_084974.1, read as the reverse complement.
CAACAACGAAGTAACACGCCACACTGCCCCCTGGTGGCAACACTGACATCTGCAGGGTATAGTGTAAGGAAGCCTTATAGGTTTAACAAGGGACAATATTTGACCATTATGGCTCATATAAATGATGTGATGAAGACTGGAGAGAATGACCGGGCTTTTAACAGGGAGCTGAGTAGATGGCTTGATGAGTTGAGACACAGCAGGTGTGCAGGCAGGCTCCACGTCTGCCCAGCTCCAGACAAACGAACACAGGGAGAGAAAGACAAAACACAGACACACCCACAAGAGGGACGGGACAACAGGAAGCACAACACTAGGACCCTGACACATCCAGGGAAATACCACATGTAAACTCCTTCTTTTCTAATGCAGTATGAATCTAGTCCAGTAGATGTAAAAGAGCCATGTAGGCAGAGTGATGTTTGTAGAATCCATATTGGTGTTCATACAGTATATTATACATGTCCAAATGTTTAACAATACCTTTATATACTAGCTTTTCTAACATTTGACATTTTGAAAATATCCTGGATCACCTGATTTAAAAAGTGTTCGAGCCAGTTTGAGATCAGAAGGACCAACACCAGTTTCCATGGACACCGCTAAAATATGCAATAGTGGTTTCAAGATTGATCCTTTTGCCTCTTTTAGTTGGATCAAAATAATTAGCATATAAACTATTCAGAAACTCCTCAGTTGGAGAGTGATTTCCATCCCTAAAAACATTTGCTGCGATTATTGAGATGCAATAATGAAAAAATATGAGACTCTGTTGAAAGTGATTTGATGTAGGAAGTAAATGGACTTTCTCTACAGTAATGACACGGAGCTAGATTGGAGTTTGATGAAAAGAAGTTGATATCAAATGTGTTAAACAACATATTATCAGTGTGTTATGACTGTCCAACAGGTAGGAGGCAAAGTCATCATCATCAAGTCTGTAGAAAGGAAATACAGTTACTGCTCCTCTCTGCCCCTCTCTGCTCCTCCTACAGAGACACTGAGGAACCAGAGCAGACTATAAACCCAGCACACAGAGGTTCACTGATTGTGGTGTTGAAGGTGTGGAGGTGGATCAATGTATCAGAGGAGACTCTGTAGAAGGACAGAGTGCCAGCAGGACAGTCCACATACACTGCTACTCTGTTAGAGACAGAGGAGGAGGTGGAGGAGGAGGAGGAGGAGGGGGAGGAGGAGGAGGAGGAGATGGGTGTTTCTCTGTTATTGTGACGGACAGAGTAACGGCCAGAGTAACCAACATCATCAGAGCACTTCAGACTCCAGGACTGATCATTCCTTCCAAACAAACAGTCATCACTGCGTCCTTTCCGGCTGATTCTTCTGTAACTCACTGATATATTAACTCTTCCTCTCCACTCGACCTCCCAGTAACAGCGACCAGTCAGAACATTTCTACACAGCAGCTGAAGACAGGAGTCAAATCTGTCTGGATGATCAGGATATGACTGATCCTCCTTCACATTTGTCACCTTCCTGTTGTTGTCAGACAGTTTGAGTTCTCTGTTCATTGTGTTTGGGTCCAGTTCCAGTTCACAGGCATCTGATGGAGAGAACGAGACACAATACAGCTGCAGTTTATCATCTGTTCATTTATTAACTACTTTACTGAAACCATTCAAACTTAAACCATCTCCATGGCAACTGAGACACTCCATCACTGAGGAAGACCATGAGATGTGACTGAAAGCTTTGGACATACAAAGTAAGTGGACCTTTAGATGAGAATGTTTTTCAAAGTGAAACTTGATTCCAGCTGCGTCTTCCTTCAGTTTTTTTATTGATAGCGAATTGTTGTTTTTTCATGTTTTTAATCCACTGTGATTGGACAATTATGGCTGTCATTCACACCCTCCCAGGAGCTGCTGTCACTAAAACTCCTGCTGATGGTAGTTTCAGGAGATGATGTTAAAGTGGAGCCGCAAAAATTAAAAAAGATTACTCGGTTATTTCTCTATAAAAACATCATTTCACAAGACTTTCTGCCAAAACACATTTTCCATCATTTTGAACTTTTTTCACTTCTTTTACATATTTCATCCAGTTTTTCTCAAAGTTCTCATGAAACAAACTGAAAACACACTCACACTTCCTCACACCATGTTTCAGTCTCTGCAGTCCACCATGGTCCATCCTGGAGGAAGAGACAAAGACACAATCAGCTTCATACACCTTCACTCATATCCACCATTAAACATGAACCAGAGTCCCTCAGTTAGTCAGAGTGTCTGTCCATCTGTCCATATCTGAGAGTGTCCATCTGTCTGTCCATACCTGAGAGTGTCCACATGTCTGTCCATACCTGAGCGTGTCCACCTGTCTGTCCATACCTGAGAGTGTCCACCTGTCTGTCCATACCTGAGAGTGTCCAGTCTCCAGTGTGGATCCTTCAGTCCAGCAGACAGAAGCTTCTCTCCTGAGTCTCCTGGATGATTGTAGCTCAGGTCCAGCTCTCTCAGATGGGAGGGGTTGGAGCGCAGAGCTGAGGCCAGAGAAGCACAGCCTTCCTCTGTGATCAGACAAGCTGACAGACTGAACACACACAACAGTTCATCTAATGAGCTCAAAAAGATTCTCAACTAAATAAACAGTATTTTGTCACACTCAGTGCCCCCTGCTGTATTTTGGTGTCATGCAGATACATTTTAGGTTAGTAGGAGAGAAAGCACATGTTCCTGCTGGAGGCTGCATTCTGATTTATGTTGGCAGAAGAAATGACTTTAACGTAAAAAATCGTTCCACAGAATATCTAAAGAAGATTTCAGAGAACTTTACTGATGTTTTAACTTAGTTCTTATTTTCATCACAATCATTTAATTAGGCAACTTAGTGGCTTCCATCATATTCTAATTTAATTTAAGTCAGTGTTTAAACATTTAATTTGTATTTTATACGAAAAAAGTTAAATGTAAAGAAAGTCTGAAACATTTCCTGAGCAGCAGATCTGCTTTTTATGTTCATCTGCATGTAGAGAACATGACAGTAATTCTGTGTTGTATATTTTCTGTTATTCTTTCCATTATAATAGACTTTCATTAATTAATGCACATTGAGTTTTCATTGAATATTAAATGACATAAACATAAATCCTGAGTCACATGTTGGTGTGGAAGGAGTTTGTACTTACTGTATACTTGATGTTACATCACTTCAGCTCAGACAGTACACTAAGGGGCCTGGTTTACTAAGATTCCAAATAGTGGGTAATAGATTGCCTGCACAGTGCAATAGATTGCGCCTTTCGTTTGTGTGCGTTTTGCGGGTGAATGAAAACAGGTGCAGACAGCAGTTTTTAAATGAGGGTTTTGTGTCTTAATGGAGAGTTTGGACGAGCAGAAAGCTGCAAGCGCAAAATGAAATGTGATCAGGTTCTAGTGGAAGAGGTTAACTAATATATTGAGTTATAACAAAAACTAATATTACCAGAAAAAAACACATATGGGAGAGTTTTTGTGACAAAGTCAATGCTGGTAGTAAAACCAAAAATATTCCACTCCAAAATTATTAACAAAGGTGGAAAAACTCCGTCCTGTGTGTATTCTGTCATTGTGCCTCCGTCTCCTCGTCTCCACAGTGACAAAAGTCATCTGTGCGCAGTGCGCAGCCGGTTAATACCTGCCCTTTAAAGGTATTATTTATAGACGCAGTTAGCGTCAGAAAAAATACCTTCAGGTTTGGTAAATCACAATGCGTGTGCTAAATAACATATTTGCATTTTGAGTTTTGGGTTGAAACGCCCCATTTTACATATTCATTATGGTAAAATACTAATATTACATTCATTATGGTAAACGTACTAAATTAAAAGCGCGTGACCTCAGTGCGCTGCGTTAGTAGATCAGTGTGCACATTTTTTACGGGTGATGTCAAGTTTGCACACGTTTTTACACACCTAAATCTTTTTGGTATCATAAACTCTTCATGTAAACTACAAACTGACTTTGTATTCACAGTAATAAAACTGACCTGAGAGTTTCCAGTCCACAATGTGAATTCTCCAGTCCAGCAGAAAGCTGCTTCACTCCTGAATCCTGCAGGTTGTTGTGACTCAGGTCCAGATCTCTCAGACTAGAGGACTGGGAGCTGAGAACTGAGGACAGAGCTGCACTGCTTCTCTCTGAGAGGTTACAGTCACTCAACCTGGAGAAGAATCAGCAGAACAAAAGAATTGCAAACATTACTTTTCTTCATTGAGCAAAGATTTAACTACATTAATCTGGATAGTTCTGTGTGCACCTACAGAGCTTTGTTGGAGGCTTTGACCACTGGCAGCAGCCTCAGAAGAGCCTCCTCTGAAGCAGAGTATTTCTTCAGGTCAAACACGTCCAGATCTTTTTCTGATGACAGTAAGATGAAGACCAGAGCTGACCACTGAGCAGGAGACAGTTTATCTGTGGAGAGACTTCCTGATCTCAGGTACTGTTGGATCTCCTCCACTAGAGAACGATCATTCAATTCATTCAGACAGTGGAACAGATTGATGCTTCTCTCTGCAGACACATTCTCACTGATCTTCTTCTTGATGTACTTGACTGTTTTCTGACTGGTCTGTGGGCTACTTCCTGTCTGTGTCAGCAGGCCTCGTAGGAGAGTCTGATTGGTCTGCAGTGAAAGACCCAGGAGGAAGCGGAGGAACAAGTCCAGGTGTCCATTTGGACTCTTTAAGGCCTCGTCCACAGCATTCTGGTAGAAACGGGTTGATTTGTCTATGAACACTTTAGACCACCAAGACCACCAGGATGTTGTTTGTTGTTCTGCCAGCAGATTGACTCCAGACTTGATGAATGTCAGATGGACATGAAGAGCAGCCAGAAACTCCTGAAGGCTCAGATGGACGAAGCAGAACACCTTGTCCTGGTACAGCCCTCTCTCCTCTTTAAAGACCTGTGTGAACACTCCTGAGCACACTGAGGCTGCTCTGATATCGATGCCACACTCTGTCAGGTCTGATTCATAGAAGATCAGGTTGCCTTTCTGCAGCTGCTCAAAAGCCAGTTTTCCCAGAGACTCAATCATCTTCCTGCTCTCTGGACTCCAGTGTGGATCTGTCTCAGCTCCTCCTTCATACTTGATGTTCTTCAGTTTGGACTGAATCACCAGGAAGTGGATGTACATCTCAGTCAGGGTCTCGGGCAGCTCTCCTCCCTCTCTGCTTTTCAACACATCCTCCAGAACTGTAGCAGTGATCCAGCAGAAGACTGGGATGTGGCACATGATGTGGAGGCTTCGTGATGTCTTGATGTGGGAGATGATGGTTCTGGCCTGCTCCTCATCTCTGAATCTCTTCCTGAAGTACTCCTCCTTCTGTGGGTCAGTGAACCCTCTGACCTCTGTCACCATGCCGACACACTCAGGAGGGATCTGATTGGCTGCTGCAGGTCGTGTGGTTATCCAGAGGCGAGCAGAGGGAAGCAGTTTCCCCCTGATGAGGTTTGTCAGCAGCACATCCACTGAGGTGGACTCTGTAACATCAGTCAGGATCTCAGTGTTGTGGAAGTCCAGAGGAAGTCGACACTCATCCAGACCGTCAAAGATGAACACAACCTGGAACTCTTCAAACCTGCAGATTCCTGCTTCTTTGGTTTCAGTAAAGAAGTGATGAACAAGTTCCACCAAGCTGTACTTTTTCTCTTTCAGCACATTCAGCTCTCTGAAAGTGAATGGAAATGTGAAGTGTATGTCCTGGTTGGCTTTGTCTTCAGCCCAGTCCAGAGTGAACTTCTGTGTTAAGACTGTTTTCCCAATGCCAGCCACACCCTTTGTCATCACTGTTCTGATTGGTTCATCTCTTCCAGGTGAGGCTTTAAAGATGTCTTCTTGTCTGATTGTTGTTTCTGGTCTGTCTGGTTTCCTGGATGCTGTTTCAATCTGTCTGATCTCATGTTCATCATTGACCTCTGCAGTCCCTCCCTCTGTGATGTAGAGCGGTGTGTAGATCTGATTCAGAAGGGTTCGGTTTCCTGCTTTAGCAATCCCCTCAAACACACACTGGAACTTCTTCTCAAGGTTAGACTTGAGTTTACGTTCACACTTTGCAGCACGAGCCCCTGAATGAACAAACAACAAATTAAATCAGTGAGTGGATCCTACAGAAAGTCTAGAAATCTGAACATGTAAGTGTGTCTGTGTAGTTTTTCCTCCTCCATCAGTTTTATTCAGCTCATCAGTGGAGGACAAACAGCCTCTGATCTGATGCAGATGTGTGCAGCATATTTACAGCAGAGTTTGAAATATAAACCTCTCCCATGTTGCCTCCATTTCCTCTACATCATGTTAAATCTGTTAAAATCCTCTTACTGCTCTGCAGACGCTCAGCCAGCTCCTCCTGCCTCATTCTCCTCAGGAAGTGCAGTGTGATCTTCAGAAATGCCTCTCTGCTGCTCCTCCTCTGCTCTTCCTCCTCACCGTCTAACACCTCATCCTCACTCTGACTCTCTAAGCATTCTGGGTAATCTGGACTCAGACCCCTCTGGACTCTCTTCAGCTCGTTCTTCACAAAAGTGATGATGTTCTCCTCCAGCAGCTGGAACAGAAAGATAAAGTGAACATTTCATTTAAACTGGTAGAACACAACATGTGATTCATGTGTCAGTCTGAAGGCCTGCTGGTCTAAACATAGCAGCATGGACACTGTTAGGACCTGAATGCTACTTTAGTATTTCATCTGTTGTTGATGGATTTAATAGTAAAAGGTGTGTTTGTACATGTACACACCATAAATATGGAGTCCAGCTGTGTTTGATGCTGCTCTGCAGACTGATCACTGGGAACCTCTGAGCTCTGCTGCTGAACTCTGTGGAAAAAACATCACGTTTAAGGACATTTATGACTCATATCTGCACTCAGCTTATTAAAGATGTTCTGTCATGATGACAAAATGAACTCCTTTAAATGTTATTGGTGCTGATTATTGGTGTAGTGGCAGATTGTGTGCATTATGGAGAAAACAAGACAACAACAAGTGAGATGAAAGGTCAATAGTTGTACCAGTTTGGGATGTCGCAACAAGCCTGTGTAGGGAACTTTTGCCATATCCATATCCCTAAAAGGAGGTTAGGAAGTCAACATGACGAGAAGGTTGTTAGGCTTCCAGGAAACCAGATCCTAGCTGGACACGCCAGGTCGGCTTTACCTGGCACACACAAAATGCCAAAGGACGCCTACGTGCCAACCCAGTAGTATATTTAGCCTGGAGAGGGGCTGAGGCGTGAGCTGCTTTCGATAGTCTTCGTTGTTGTATGCTGTGTTCACCGCATCTCCAATAAAGATCCCAGTCGGCTGTTCCACTACTTCTGTTCTCGGTCTCTTACTTTAAAGTGAGTAAAGTTAAGTTATCAAGGAATTATCTTACATATTGGCGTCACGAACATTTCTTTGAAGGGAAGCCATAGTCGGTGGGGGCTCCAAGGAGCATTTCTCTCTGCGCAGGTGAAGAATACCCAAATGAGGTGAGGTAATTTTTGTTTCAAAAAATTCCTTACACCAATTCTGATTCAGCAAATGTAACAACAAAACAAAACAACAAAATTCGCTGTGTGCAGCTGGGTGCTCTGAGTCACTGTATGAACCATTTCTCTATCAGACAAAAGAATTTGGCGGGTGAAGGAGAACAGAAGTGAGAAATCCAGTTTCTGTGCACAGAACAGCTGCTAAATACCCACTCATCTATGAGAGCATAATAAAATTGATCATGATCGGGCTATGGTGTGTCTAAAAAACGAAAAACAGCCAGAAATTAACAGCAGCTGGGGAACAGAGTTCTGTTTGTGTTTGTCAAGCCAAGACCAGAGTTGGTTACAAGCCTATGAAATGTAAGGTACTGTGATATTGTTTTTTGTTGATCCTGTTGTTGTTGTTCGTTCACCCGGTTACGAAGACCGTAGAGATGGGACTGGCCTAAGTGTGAGGCAACGAGCTAGTCAGATAAGGACAGCATAGAGTTAAATGGGCTAAGGTAGCAACTGGTACAAGATACCAAGAAGGAAAAGGATGGTAAAGGGACAGACGAGGGTGTTAGGAAACCTCTTGATAGTGTACGAAAGGACAGGGCAGTAAACCAGTGTTTTTTGTTGTTTGTTAAGGCCGTAGAAAATGGGAATAGGCCTGTGAGAGTGAGGCAACGAGCTAGTCAGATAAGGACAGCACAGAGATATAAATGGGAAACGAAGTTACTGGCCCAAGTGACCATAAGGGAAATAGACTTGGAAGAGACGACGAGATTGTTAGAACATTACTCGATTCTGTACGAAGGGAAAGACAGTAGTTTTTGTTAAAAGAGCTCATAATAATCAGTGTAAAAGTTAGTTCAAAGGGACTAGCGTGTCTTTGTGGTGTTGTCGTCGGTGTCACTCTCAAGAACACATTAAACAGAAGTACTCCGTGCACACAAATCTGAGTAAACCAATACAAAGCAGCAATGACTGGATAAAATACTATGTGTTTTGTTCCAACAGTGAGAAAATTAATAAAAATTAATGTACGTAATAATGTACATAATTCCAGTAATAAACAGTATGTTTGTGACTGATGAGTAATAATTGAGCAATGTGTGAAAGCCTCTAGGCGTAAAGCCAAGAGCACTGAGCAAAAGTTAAAAAAAAAAAAAAAAAAAAGAGTTAACCCTTGTTTAGCAGTACTCCAAAGTTTCTCGTAAACAGTGTATACAGTATATCTATAGCATAAGTGTGTAAAAAAGTGAGAAAAGAAAGATTTGTGATCAAAACTGAAGATGAGAGTTAGAAAAAGTTTTTTGTTGTAAAAAAGAAAGTTAAGCTTGTGTGAAAGAAAGGTAACTAAGCAACAGCTGTGAGACAACTGGTGAATCACAGGAAGTGGGATCGGGGCAGTGTAGGGGGAGGAGTCTAAAAAACACAGACAGGAGCCATTCTAATAATAACTAGGTGCAGGCTATAGTCCCTCCCAGCCCCTCCTTTCGAGCGCACACAGAGAAGAGAGTGAAGTTTTCATTTTTTCAAATCACAGAAAATTTGCTCTCTCAAATTTCAACAACATTAAGAAGCTACAGAGCAACATTAAAAGAGAACACTTGAATCCGAACTAAACAAAAACACTAGCTATCAATCTGAAACAATGTTTCCAACACCGATAGGCATTGTGGGAAATAAATATCCCAAAATGCTAAAAGACATTCAGAATACCTCAAAGAAATCTGAAAAACGCACCAAAATTTGCAACATACAGGGACATTATATCCCATACCAGACCCTTGATCTGACGGGCCTGGTCTCCAACTCCCTGACATTCATGATGGGGCCTCAAAGTGGATCAGAGACTTTGAGGAAGCCACCATTGACAAACTGTTGGCACCAGGGGATATGAAGACAACGTAGGCCCAAACCCTTGGAGCCTCGGCAATGGAAAACATGGTTCAAGCATAATAACTGACACAGCTCCAATCTAATGAATTGCAAACTTCAAGCAGAATTCAAGCACCTGTCACAACTAGAAACGCAAACTCCACGGCATCAAATACACCAACCGTTCAACAAGCACAGTCCGCACAGTCATCGCCAGTCGTCAATGTCTACCAACAACAATATAACAACACGAGGAGACGGGAGAAGGAGACTCAGAGCCACTCAGAAAAGGGGGGACGGGTCCAGCCAATCCTTGGGTGGGCCTGAACCATGGTTACTAGGGGTGCCCAGAGAATCTTAAAGGGGAGGGTCAGTTGCCAATGGTTACCATGGTGGCTGATAAAGAACCAATGCTGCAGGTTCAAATAGAGAACAGGCCACTCTAATGCCAATAGACACTGGAGCCACGCACACATGCGTGAGTAATAAATATGCCACGCACCTCCCCATGTCAGGCAAATTTATCAAGACAGTAGAACTTTTGAGATTAAAGCAGCTAACCACAACAACAGCTCCAATACACCTGGTCACAAAAGGAGGAGAAATAAAAATTCCAATTCTAGCGTCCAGTCAAACTCCATTTAACCTATGGAAAAGAGATACACAATGCAAACTAAAAATCAAAATTTGGTGCACTTCACAAGGAGTGTGCGTTGACACTTCAAGATTGGACTTCCAAAAGCATGTGCAATCAACCATGTTCAGCCCAGCTAGCCGAGTTGAAGGCACTGACAGAGGCGTGTCTACTAGCAACTGGAAGAACAACTAATATCTATACTGATTCCGCATATGCTCACGGTGTTGTTTGTGGAATTTGAGAAAAAACAATGTTTGTATGTAGATATGATAAAACTGGTATATGGTAAAAGATACATGCTGGTGATAATCGACCGCTTTAGCTGACGGGTTGAAGCAACTCCATCTAAAACTTTTGGAGCAGATACGGTCATTAAATTCCTCACCAGAAAGTTCATACTATGATTTGGCTTTCCATCAGGAATAAGAATCAACGAAACCCTGAAAGGAAAATTGGTAGGGATCTGTGCTAGCACAAAGCTTAACTGGGTGGATGCATTGCCACTCGCACTAATGAGCTATCGCATGCAAACTCACAGAAACACACAACTAACACTGCATGAAATGCTAACAGGACATCCCATGCCTGCTCCACACTTGAGAGGTCCTCATAAAGGACCGAACCTTGAGCAACTGCCAATTGAACTGTCTGAATATATGAACCAACTAACTGCCATCCAGAGATCTATATATTTGCAGGAAAAAGTGAAGGAGCCAGAGGCCGGACAGGTGGTCGAGAGACAAGTGGTGCCGGGCAACCAGGTGTACGTAAAAGTCTTCAGAAAAAAGTGGCACGAGCCAAGGAGAGAAGGGTCGTACACCGTGGTGAGAGCAACTCCGACTGCAGTCCAGGTCAAAGGAAGCACAACGTGCTATCATCTGAACCACTGCACCAAAGTCCAGACAGAGACAAAGGGCAGTATAACACTGAAAAAACAATGACAAAAATGATGTGGCTATTTGCGACAGTAATGTGCAGCCTAGTGTTGCAATCACCAGGCAACCTGGAGACGAAGGAAACTGCACTAAGGAGCCAAAGCCAGACTCTGGAGGCATGGCCAATTAAACGTCCACTGCAGTCGCAGCCGCTCCAAGAAACAATGCATGACCATGTCCAAGATAAGTATGATGCAAACACCAAATTCCCAATCCACACTGTGTTGAAACCCATGCCAACATTCTCAGATACAACTCACCATGTGCCTAAGCCAGATAGTCAGGGGCAGGTTAACAAACAAGCTAAAAGATACCTTCTTAACAACATTGGTTTACGAGTCCATACTTCCCTGGACAACAATTAATAAAAATGTAAATTGGATTAACTACACACATTACAACCAACAGAGATATGTCAACTACACAACTGAAGTCTTTAAGCACTTGGGTCAACAACTGCATGAAACCAGTGCCATAGCATGGCAGAATAGACAAGTATTAAACTGGATGTTAGCAGAAAAGGGGGGAGTGTGTAAAATGTTTAAGACGCTCTGTTGCACGTATATTTCAAATAACACAGCAGCTGATGGAACATTTTCAGTTGCAATAAGAAAGCCTGAAGTGTTAAAATCTGAAATGACTGACAATGCTGGTAAGGGTGGAAGCATTAAGTGAGATGGGCTAGAGGAAATTTTTGGAAAAAATGGAGCCGTTTTGGCCAAAATAGGGATAAGCGCCCTAATAGTACTGATTCTGGTTTTCTTGTTGACATGTTGCATCGTGCCTATACTGAAGAGATGGTGTATGGGAGCAATGGACAAAAAGCTGAACCTTGCAGCGGACATACAAGGAGCAAAAATGCTAAGTATAATGCCCCCTGAACAATTGGTGCGCAGAATCCTTCTGACGCAAAGGGGGGAGGATCAGGATCTATTCCCAGTTCCTGACTACATCAAAAACAAGAACATTTCAGATTGTAGTAACTCAACGGGAGGCTTTTTGCTGAACAATGGGAGTTTATTTTATTCTTGACGAACACATTATAATCTCTCTCAGTCACCACATTTCTTCACAGTCTTCAGTATAAACTATACTTCTTCTATCCTCTGTCGGACTTCCCAACAGGTAACAACTCTAGCCAACGCCACCTAGTGGACTGGCAGACATCTACATATTATGTCAATTACACAGTTACAACATCCCTTCCCCCTTAAGCATTTTGTATACATATCACCGGAACATTATAACTATTTAACTCTGTCCAGTTGCCCATAACAGTGTTAATCAGTCTCTCTTAATGCAACTGAAGGTCTTTAAGGTAACTGGGCAACTTAGTTTCCCTTCTTGTCTCCTTACTGGAGTTGTATTTGTAACAGTTTTCCGTTCAGTCTCTGAGCTTTCAACAGCTTCTGTAGCTGCTGGCTCCTCCAACTTTTCACCACTGAGTACCACCTGCTCAGCTTCCAGCCATGCTTCGTTTTTTTCGTTGGCCTGACTTTGCTGAATAGCAGCAGCTTGGTGGTTGTTGTTACATTCTTGTGGTCTCTGGTGGCGAGTGTGAATCTGATCCACATGTCTCCTCACTACTCTCCCATCCCCCAGCATTACTTTATAGGACACCGGTCCTGTCACCGACTCAATAATTCCCGGGATCCACTTGGGCCCTAGACTGAAGTTCTGGGTCAGCACTGAGTCTCCTGTTTTGAACCAGCGTTCTTTCGCCCTTTTGTTGTGATCATTTATCTGTCTTTCTTGTCTTTCCTTCACTTTCCTGCTCAGGTCTGGATGGATTGAATCAAGTGTGCAACGTAGCTTCCTTCCTAGAAGCAACTCTGCTGGGGATAGGCCTGTAGTGGTGTAAGGATTCACTCTGCAGCTAAATAACACTCTGGCTACCTTAGCTGTGAGTGTGCCCTCTGGACATTTTTTCATCATTCTCTTGAATGTTTGTACCCCTTTCTCTGATAACCCGTTACTGGCAGCGTGGTAGGGTGCAGAGGTCACATGACGGATACCATTTTTACTCAGAAAGTCTTTGAACTCTGTGCTGGTGAAACAAGTGCCATTATCAGACACCAACAACTCAGGCAGTCCATGATTACTGAAACTGGTACGCAGACACTCAATTGTAGTGGCTGAAATGGCAGAGTTCACTGGATACACGTCCATCCATTTTGAATGTGCATCAATGAGCACAAAAAACATTTTTTCCATAAACGGTCCAGCATAATCTACATGGAGACGGCTCCACGGTTTGTCCGGCCACTCCCAGGGGTGTAATGGAGCTGGTGCAGGGATATTACGGTGCTCTTGACATGACTGCTCTCTCCTGGTTCCAGTCTTACCTCTCCAACCGTAAACAATACATCACTCTGCAAGGCTCCTACTCCACCACTGCAACAGTTAACCATGGTGTCCCCCAGGGATCTGTCCTTGGCCCCCTCCTCTTTACCATCTACTTGCTCCCCCTCGGTCAGATCATCCGCAACCATGGACTCAGTTTCCACTGTTACGCAGACGACACCCAACTGTACGTCAGCACCAAGCCCTCCTCACAACTCCCACCAATACAACTCAACAACTGTCTGCACGATATTAAAACCTGGATGACCAACAACCTTCTGAAACTCAACACCAACAAGACAGAGCTCATGGTGGTGGCCCCAGCACCACTGCTCAGGAAGGTTGGAGACCTCACCCTGGTCATCGACGGCTGTCCCACCTCCCCATCTCCCAAAGTGCGGAACCTGGGCGTCATCCTGGACCCCACACTCTCATTCAGTTTCCACATCCAGAGCATCACCAAATCTGCCTTCTTTCACCTCCGTAACATTTCAAGACTCCGGCCGTCACTCACCGACTCAGTCACCGAAACCCTCATTCATGCATTTGTCACCTCCCGTCTGGACTACTGCAATGGTGTCCTGTCTGGGCTGCCCAACAAAGCCCTAGACAGATTGCAGTATGTCCAGAACTCAGCTGCCAGGGTGTTAACCCACACCAAGCCCTGGCAGCACATCACCCCCATCCTCAAGAAACTCCACTGGCTGCCAATCAAACAACGCATCAGCTACAAAATCCTCCTCCTCACCTACAAATCACTTCACTCACTGGCACCCAAGTACATCACTGACCTCCTCCACCCGTACACCCAGTCAGGGTCCCTGCGCTCCACCAGCAAGGACTTACTCTCCACTCCCCGCACCAGACTCAAGACCTTTGGTGACAGGGCTTTCTGTGCAATTGCCCCTACCCTTTGGAACACCCTGCCCCCTCCTATCCGTTCCGCTACTTCTCTGTCACAGTTCCAAAAGCACCTCAAAACACACCTCTTCTCTCTTGCCTACCCTCCCTAAACCCCCACCCTGCCCCTACCCCCCTGCTCCCACTCTTGTAAGCGACCTTGGGTATCTTGAAAGGCGCTATATAAATCGAAGTTATTATTATTATTATTATTATTATTATTATTATTATTATTATTATGTTGTACAGCCCTTGACCATATCCTCCAACTCCTTGTCCAACTTTGGCCACCACACATAACTCCTAGCCAGTGCTTTCATTCTGGACACTCCTGGGTGGCACTGATGAAGCTGTCTCACAACGTTTTCTCGGCCTGGTTTTGGCACAATCACTCTCCAGCCCCATAACACACATCCATTCTGGATACTGAGTTCATGTTTCCTCACCTCATATGGGGCAAACTCCTCCCCTTTTAATTTTGCTGACCAGCCATTTTGTACCATCTCCCGCACCCTCAGGAGTACTGGATCTTTGTCTGTCCATGCTTTTACTTGATCAGCTGTCACCAGCGTGATGTCAGAGCTCTCCAGCATGAGAACCCTCTCTTCCAGCCTCTCAACTTCCGCTTCCTCCGGTAAAGGAAGGCGGCTCAGGGCATCTGCATTGCAGTGATACTTCCCTTCTTTATACACTATTGTGTATTCATAAGCTCTCAAGGTTACCGCCCATCGTTGGATTCTGGGTGAGGCCATCTGTGGTACGGCTCGCATCTCACTGAAAAGTGACAACAAGGGCTTGTGATCTGTCACTATTGTGAATTTCCGTCCATAAATGTACTTATGGAAACGTTTTATTCCAAACATCACTGCTAGTCCTTCCTTATCTAGTTGTGAATAGTTCTTCTCAGCCGCGTTCAGTGTTCGTGAGGTGAATCCTATGGGTCTCTCCGTTCCATCTGGCATGTGATGGGATAGTACGGCACCTACTCCATAGGGTGATGCGTCACATGACAGCACAATGTCTTTCTCTGGGTCGTAATGAACAAGCACTTCAGCAGACTGCATCATTTCTTTTGATCTTTCAAAAGCAGCTTGTTGTGCCTCTCCACACTGCCATTTTGTCTCTTTTTGTAACAGTTTGTGCACTGGGGCGAGGACAGTTGACAGATTTGGCAGAAACTTGTTATAATAGTTTAACAGTCCTAAGTATGCCTTCAACTCTGTTACATTTGAAGGTGTGGGTGCCTCTTTGATTGCTCGCACCTTCTCATGGACTGGGTGCAGCCCTGTTGCATCCACTTTATGACCCAGAAACATCACTTCCTCATTCATGAATAAGCACTTGGCCCTCTTTAGTCAGAGACCGGCTTCCTGTAGCTGTTTCAGCACCATGGCCAGAGTCTGCAGGTGCTCTTGGTCGTCTTTCCCTGTGAGGAGGATGGCATCCAGGAAGATGGTCACACGAGGAATGCCCTGCAGCAGTCCCTCCATGGTCCGTTGGAATATCGCTGGGCTTGATGAAACCCCAAAAGGTAGCACTCTGTATGTGAACAAACCTTTATGGGTATTTATGGTCACGTACTTCTTTGCTTCCTCTTCCAAGGGAATCTGGTGATAAGCGTGACTCAGATCTAATTTTGTGAATTTCTGTCCACCTGAAAGCGTGGCAAACAAGTCCTCAATTCTGGGAATCGGGTACTGTTCAAGCTTTGAGATCTGATTTACCGTCAGTTTGTAATCTCCGCACAGTCTTGCGGTGTCATCGGGTTTCAGCACCGGGACCACAGGCGCTGCCCACTCAGCATGTTTAACAGGTTCAATGATCCCTTGGGCGAGGAGACGGTTGAGCTCCTCCTCAACTCTTCCTCTCATGGCATATGGGACGGGCCGGGCTTTAAAAAACCTGGGGGCTGCTTCTTTGTCCACATATATTTTCGCTGGGGGGCCTGTGAATCTCCCGAGTTCATCTTTGAAAACCTCCCCATACTCCCCCAGTACCTCCTCCAATGTCACTTCTCCCAGATGGTGGATTTGGGATTCTGGTCTCCCCTGTACCTCCTCTGAGGTCTCTTCCTGGATGTGATGGACCTGGGGTGCTGATCTCCACTGTAACCCTAGCCTCCTAATCCAGTACCTGCCTACCAGACTGGGGCCTGAACCCGCTACAACTACCACAGGTAAGTCTTGTTCTAGCCCTTTGTGCTGCACCTTAACCACAGCTGCTCCCAAGACTTTTACTCTATGGCCTGTGTATGTTCTGAGTCTCACTCGACATGGGCGTAACTTTGGTGCCTCCTTCCCCCCTAAGGTTTTGAACACCAAGTGATTTATTACTGTTACCCCACACCCTGAGTCCATCTCAAACTGTGTGTCTGTCTCATTAACTGACATTGTCTCTACAAATGGCTCTTCTGCTGGTACATCAAGTTCATCTATTTTGTACAGTGTGAACATGAATTCATCTGTATCAACGCCATCTTTTTCATCTTTCCCCTGTCTGACATAATTTGCTCCCTGTGTTCTCCCCTGCTTTCCTGTGTGAACTCCACCCCCTCTAGCCTTTGAATTACTGGCTGGGCCTTTGAACCTACACACTTTCTGAATATGGCCAACTTTACCACACTTGTGACAGGTTTCTTTAATGAACCTACAGTCCCCAGCCCTGTGCTGCTCCCCTCCACACCTGTAGCAAACCTTATGCTGGTGCTGCTGCCTACTGGGGGTCTGCTTTGCTGACATTTTGTGCACTGTTTGAGGTGCCCTCAAGTGTGACGGTGCAAACTCCAGAGATTGTAAGTCCTTCACATCTTTGCTGGCTGTCTCAATTGCCTGGGCCAGCTTCAGTGCCTTGTCGAATGTCAAATCCGGCTCTGACAACAGCTGTATGCGGTCATCCCCTATACCGCAGACCAGTCTGTACCGTATCATCTCAGACAACTTGTCTCCGTAGTTGCAGTCTTGCGCTAATTTCCTTAGCACAACAACATATTCCATGACTGTTTCTCCATTCTTCCTGTTTCTGGAATTAAACTTGAAACGCTGCACAATCTCGCTGGGTTTAGGGTTGAAATGTTCCTTTAATAACTTGACCAGTTCATCAAATGTCTTGTCTCCTGGCTTGGCGGGACTGACTAAGTTCCTCATGAGGCTGTACGTCTGACTGCCCACTGAACTAAGTAATATAGCTTTCTGTCGACTTGCATCGTCGATCTCATTAGCTTCAAAAAAATGGTGGAGCACTTCACAATATTCCTCCCATGTCTGGGTTTGGCAATCAAAAGGAGCGGTGCTTCCTACCATAGCCGCCGCCATGATTTTTCTTCTTTTTCTTTTTTTTTCTCAAACTTTTTTTCTTGGTTACAAAGTCCGGGTGGTATGCTAACTTAGCAACTTAGCAGGGAGTCTTACTCATTCGTCTTGATTCCCGCGAGGCATCCGCTGAAACTTTATCCTCGTCACCATTTATGTAGTAACTCAACGGGAGGCTTCTTGCTGAACAATGGGGGTTTATTTTATTCTTGATGAACACATTATAATCTCTCTCAGTCACCACATTTCTTCACAGTCTTCAGTATAAAGTATACTTCTTCTATCCTCTGTCGGACTTCCCAACAGGTAACAGCTCTAGCCAACGCCACCTAGTGGACTGGCAGACATCTACATATTATGTCAATTACACAGTTACAACACAGAAGATGAGGATGAACCATGAGTTAAAGAAAAATGAACAATAACTGATGCACTCTTCGGGAGAAAGGACGGAAAAAAGATATATATTATAACTACATACCACATACATAAACAAGAGACTGTGATCAGAATACTATATCATTGTCACCATATCATGTAATCAACTTTGTGTTTGCAGTCCACACTCATATTTGTATTTTCATATTCAACGTGTGTTTCAGTCTGCAGTTAACAAAATGATTTTGAGACTCGGCTACCGTAACCCAAATGAGTATGTTACATGTATTTGAGGTTGTGTTATTACTTCATCAATAGCACATTAAACCATCTGTTGGAAATCCAAGAAAGTGAACTAGGCCGCCCAATGGGAGGGGGCGATGGAGGAATTTCCCTGGACTCAACAGCCAGTCAGGTTTTTCGCCTTCATCATAAGTAACAGATGCTAAGAATATGTTTCAATGTTTCATGTATTAGCCTATGATCACCACATTGTGTATGTGTTTGTATATATATCATGTTCATGTTTAAAGGAGTCGCCCAGGCCAATCTCTAGGCTAAAAGAACTACTGGTTGCACTCGGAGACATATATCTTACCCATGCTCACACATATAGAGGTAGTTTTATCACACATAATCTCTACAGACATTTATGATAAAATCATAAAGAGGAGGGACTATGTAGTGGCAGATTGTGTGCATTATGGAGAAAACAAGACAACAACAAGTGAGATGAAAGGTCAATAGTTGTACCAGTTTGGGATGTCGCAACAAGCCTGTGTAGGGAACTTTTGCCATATCCATATCCCTAAAAGGAGGTTAGGAAGTCAACATGATGAGAAGGTTGTTAGGCTTCCAGGAAACCAGATCCTAGCTGAACACGCCAGGTCGGCTTGACCTGGCACACACTGTCAAGACTTATGTTATTTATAAAGAAATTTAAAAAAACAAAACAAAAAAAAAACCTTTATTGTGAAAGGTCTCCGTGATTTGCGGTTTATTACGGATTACGGCAGTTGTATCCAGGTTTGGACAGAGGCACACGGACCATTGGTAAGCAGCTGAGAATTAGCCTGCTAATAATGTGTAGCTTGTCAATGTGTTGATATTACCAACTGTTAAGCAGCTTTGATCTAATTACAGTGTTAAACAGAATTTGTGGCTAGGCTAAATAGCATCCTTTCACTAGCACCGTTAGTGTGATGGGCTAACTTTGTTAGCATTCTGGGTTAGCACTTAGCTATCTCCCTCTAGCATTTAGTTATTTATGTTAACAGCTAATATTAGCCAAAATATTAGTGTTTGGTCATTTAGATCTGTTGTGTTTGATGGAATTTATTACCTTTATTTATGAAGCTTATTTTGACTGTGTATTTAAAGGAGTAAATGGTTTGGTATTAAAGAAATTACAGTAGTTAATAAGCTACTATTTCAGTAATAATATTATATGTAACCTTTTGTATTTGGGTTTGTTTATTTCAGGTTTATGACCTGTGGTCACCTGTGGTTATTCGTTAAAAATAAATGAATGAAACCAAGAAGAATCACGAGTTGTAACTTCAGTGTGCTTCATGTCAAGCCTTTTCGGAGGTCTGAACTTTGAAAAGTCCGAACACACACAAAATGCCAAAGGACGCCTACGTGCCAACCCAGTAGTATATTTAGCCTGGAAAGGGGCTGAGGCGTGAGCTGTTTTCGATAGTCTTCGTTGTTGTTTGCTGTGTTCACCGCATCTCCAATAAAGATCCCAGTTGGCTGTTCCACTACTTCTGTTCTCGGTCTCTTACTTTAAAGTTAGTAAAGTTAAGTTATCAAGGAATTATCTTACATTGGATGTTAAATTATTACCTTCCATCGGCAGGTTCTCCATCTTTAAACTTAAGAGGAGGATCCATAGACCAGTCACTCTTCATGGACACACAGCTGGGTTCAGGAGAGTCTGCTCTCTGCTGCTGCATCCTGATATGAATAAAGAAGTGAAAAAAGCATGTAGTTAACACCAAAGAACTGCTGCCCAGCTTCACTGAGTCTCTGCTGTCCAGCTTCACTGAGTCTCTGCTGTCCAGCCAACTACCAAAACATCAGCCATCCCTTTATGGTCTGTAAGCTTGTAACCCTAACCCTAGGGGAGGCTGCCTATTGCTGCTCCACCACCTCGAGATGTTCCGGGATTAATGTCCTGATTCCTATTTAAGCTATGTTTGTGTTGTCCTGTCTGTTTCTGTCCCTGCCTTCAGGTTCAAACCCACCTGCTCACCTGCTGCCACTGTGTAATTCCCTCATCAGCTCCTCACTACATATAATGCTCTCACTCATTTTATTTCATTCTAGACACTAGATTGTGATGCTGTTCCTGTCTGTTCCTGTTCCTCTTGTTACCTGTTCCTGCTGGTTTGAACATTATTTGAACTGCTTTCCCTTTATGGTCTGTAAGCCTGTCTGTTTGTTTTTGAGTATTAAAGCTGTTTCCATTTAACCTGTCTGTGGTGTTTGTGCCTGGTTCACCTGCTCCGCCCCACATAACACAGGAGGTTTATTCAGCCCAAACAGCCAACCAACCATTTTTAAGTTCTTACCTTCCATCAGCAGGTTGTCCATCTTTAAAGTTAATAGGACGATCCATAGACCAGTCACTCTTCATGGACACACAGCTGGGTTCAGGAGAGTCTGCTCTTTGCTGCTGCATCCTGATACAAACAAACAACAAATCAAAGAGTTTAAAAAGATGAATTTTGAGCAGACTGTCAGCAGCTGAAGTTTTAGAAGCTGAATGAAAATCAGTAAGAAGACAGTGGATGAGAAACGTTCTCCTGTTCATCAAAATGTCATCTGATGAAAGATGCTGTCTCATCTTAGTTGATTAGTTGACTAATCAGTGGTTGAGCTCTTTGTTAACTCACAAAGTTAGTAGTTCATTCTGAGTTATTGTGACTTATTATTCAGTAGTTGAGTGTCAGATGTGACAGTGAGTGTGAATAATGATGGTGGAGTGATGTGAGTGGAGAACAGTGATGGACAGTTAGAGATCCTCATCTCACCTCTGAGCTTTGGTCTGGCTGTCATGTTCCCCACACAGAGAGCTTTTAGAGGGAGGGACTCCCTCCTCTCTGTCCTCACACTGATCCATAGCAGAGAAACACCTTCACACAAACACAACAACATGCTCATTCATTACAACCAGCTGCACATCACACAGGTCTGCACTGCTGTCTAACATCCTGTCATTATTCATTCCACCACAAGATGGAGCCAAAGTAACAAACTATTTAAAGACTTTCACTGAGCTTTAATGTTTAATAACTTATGGCGCTTTTCCACTACACAATTCCAGCACGACTCGGCTCGCCTCGGTACGGTTCCAGAACAGACCTTTTCCATTACGAAAAAATGTCCCTACTCAACGTGGGCGGGGTCGTCATAGCACGGCTCCACGAAACTGCCGTGACTTCGTTTTATACGCGACAGTGGCAGTGGTGTACTTGCTGCTGTATGAGGCTTTTTGTCACACACAAAGCAAGAAAATTGAGCCGTATGGCTGTAACTATGGTTGTAACGCTGCTATTTAAAAATGCCGGGTTTGATTCTTGTGTGGGACGGCTCATGACGCTTCCACCGACAACTACCAATCAGCGGCCAGCAGTGTGTCGACGTCACATTTTAGTACCGGCTTGGCTCGCTTGGAACCTCACCAGAGCAGGTACTAAAAAAGCACCAGGTACCAGGTACTTTCCCTAGTGGAAACGCAAAAAGAACCGAGGCGAGTCGAGGCGAGTCGTGCTGGAACGGTGTAGTGGAAAAGCGCCATTAGTTTCTGAATGTTCCACTGACTTTTCATTTGCCTGATTAAATAACTGAATATCACGAATGAAAAGATGTTTTCAACAGTATTTCTGTCACCTTCTTTTAACACATTTCATAGTATATTATCATATGGCTTTTATTACCTGTTCATCACTAACCGTCCCACCTGTGAAGCAAACTCTTTTTGTTGTGTTGCGCAGTAGGTCTAGTGGTTAGAGCACATTCCACATACGCAGCGGACCAACTGTTGGACTGTGGACTGTTGTTATTGTTACTTGACTGAAAGTACTGACTGACCAAAAGTGGTGCTTCTTAATATTATATGGAGTACATACTGTATATTACATGTTCATACTCATATAACTAATTTCAACAATATATATATATATATATATATATATATATATATATCACTATAACTACCATCTCTACTGTTATCAGATCATTTTAACACCTGCTGACACAAACATGATGAAAACTGTCGGCTACGTTTCCTTTAGATGCTGAAAATCATCTGAATGAAGCTGATGAGTGAAGGTGAAATATATCAGCAGCTTCAACCAGCCAGCGATAGTGCCGTCAACATTTAAACAAGCAGAAGAAGAAGAAACATGTAACTCACAGCAGGAGGTTTTTAAGGTCTCATCTCTCTGTGTTCATCTTTAATCTGAAGTCTTCTTTAAGGAAATGCGATCACAGAACAGCAGCTCTGAACTTTGGAAGTCAAACATTAACAGAATAAATCTTTATCAGCTTTGTCATTTGTCCCCATAGCGATAACCCTGCTAAATTTGCACAGTACTAAATCACAGTTTTAAATTCTTTTCTCAGTGGTTGTCTGTCTTGTTTTTACATGTGATTATGTTTTTTATATGTTTTTGATAGTTGTCTATTTTTTAACCTGTCTGCAGCCAAGTTTCCCTTAGGGGAACTGAACTGAGCAGTACTAAAGAACTGAGCTGAATCATAAAGTCTGATCATAGTTTTATTATTTGTGTCTTTTATATTCCAACAACACAAAAAGTGGCAATATGGTATAAAATGTGTAAAAAAAATGAATAAATTTATGTTTTTCTCTTCATTATGAATGTTTACTATTATAACACGTGTCCTCATAAACATACTGTCCTTATTAATGCTGCAAAAACCTCACAGTCATCAAACACACTGCAGATTAACACACTGCCCTCATTGGTCGATCTACAGTGTGACTGAAGACATCAGACATTACATCATTAGACTCATTAGCTGCTAATAGATTTAAATGTGTAAAAACATGAGGATGAAACAAACATATTAGTGTAAATATGTGCTCACTGACTCTAAATTTGTATTGAACTAAATGACATCTGCACTGCAGCCACTAACAGCTACTAGATGCTGCTCCAACATTTAGGTGAATATCAGAGAGTCACAAAGACTGAAAATGTTTTATTGTAAATTAAACAACATAACTATTTACTAAAGGCTGTAACTCATTGGGCTCCTAAAACCAGAGTGGGGAAAAGGAAAGATGAGGTCAAGTTGTTGAGGTTCAGACTCGGACTGCGGATTAAAGAGTGGGCTGGCCCTGATCAAAAAGCATCCTGATGGGAAGTGTCAGTGTGGACAGATGGAGACAGTCAAACATGTTATCTTAAAGTGGAATATCTATTCTGAGCAAAGAAATAAGGTGTACAAAGAAGAAGAAGAAGAACCAATCGAGGGGAGAGGAGCTATGATTTTAGAGCAGTGGTCTCCAACCCTGCTCCCAGAGAGCTACTGCCCTGCATGTTTTAGGTTCCTCCCCACTCTAACAAACCTGAAATACCTGATTGTAATTATTAACTCATCAAACCTCTTGACGACCTTCAGCTGCTTGATAACGAGTTAATAATTAGAATCAGGTGTGTTAGAGTGACGGGAGATACCTAAAACATGCAGGGCAGTAACTCTCTGGGAGCAGGGCTGGAAACGTTGAGATGTCCTTTCTCCGAAAAGTCAAGTAAAGACGTTAAACATAGATGAGAGAAGCTGTTTCTGTGATGATCTTGAAGATGCAAAAATGAGGCGATTCAGGAGTTCTTTCTAAACCCTCGAGGCACTTTAGGGCCCAAACGTGTACATTCTGCTTATTTTATGTTTTTGATTCTCAATATATCTGTCAGTTTAAAGGCTAATTGTATGAAACTTGGCCAGGATTTGTTTTTTATCCCCTCATTGCAAGGTGTATAGAATAGGAGATTTGCATAATGCCGACACTCTTTACCCTAGGGACCAATTTGGTCCCATTGACTCCCATTATACCCACATATGTTTGATATACTGTAATCCTGACATGTTACACTACTTTCCCATGAATACCTAATAAATCTAAGCTTCTACCTTCAAAATAAAGGGAAAACAGGTTTTTAGGTGTGATGATCCCCCTTAACCACCAGGGGCAGCAGAGCTTTATCACATGAAGTTTAAAAGGAGGCCTGGTTCTCTTACCTTGCAAAACACATGGTAATAAAAAAGCTGAACACCATAAAAATGGTCTTGGTGTGGATCTTCAAGCAGATTCAGGTTACAATTGTGATGATGACTGAGAGTGAACAGCATATATATTAGTGTTGGCATGTCATCAGAATATGATCTAGCCATCTGATGCTCTGCCAAGTATTTATAACCTGTGTGTCGCCATTTTCCAGTAATCTTAGAAAGTCCGGAGACAGAACATGATCCACTCACCATAGCAGGTATCCAATATGGACAGTAGATATGAAAAACATACTAACAGTAATGGATATATTTATTGTTTTAGCTGCTTTTTTGTTGCAATGTACTGCTCCAGTTCTGCCTTGAACATCAAGAAATGAGATTTCTTGTTTGATAATTTGCATTTATGAATGTGAGTAAGATCAGACTGATGAGGAGAAAATGCATATTTGTCCTTATTACTGTTACCATAACAACCAAATATTACATTTCTGTAGTAAAGAACAAAGTCAGAGAAAACATTGTTAACAATAAAGGAGTTCATGTCTTTCCAAAGTTTATGCATAAATTCACAAGACTAAAATAAATGATAGAGTTTCAGGGTGCAGTTCACATCGATGTCACACTTAAAACCATGTAAAACACTTCAGTGGTAAAATCTATGGAGCAGCTTGAATGAGACCTCTTTAGTTTGATTTGTTAGAAAGACCTTTTGGGGTAAGGACCAGACTCTTTTCCAGTCTATATAGTTGACAATGTTACACCAACAGAACGTTGCTGAGGTTTTAAAGACTAAACCAACCTGAAACAAAGACCTCATTTTAGAGTTGGAACCTTTATTGAAGGAGAAACAGATTTGACCTAAAGGAAGCGGAGTTGGATCTGGGGGCCAAAGGCAAAGAGACGTCAACCGTCCTGAATAACATGCAAAGGCCAGAAGGAACAGCATCAAACACTACACAACATTTTGGGCTTTTTGGTATTTAGTAGAAATAGTGAATAGCCGTATAGTAGCCCTTCTTTATTAAAGAGCTGACTAACTAATATAAAACCATTGTTGAACCATTTATCATTAAATAATGACTTGTTCTTAGATACAATACTGGAGTTGTTTTTTGGTTATTATAGCATCCCTTTTAATTTTAAATTTTATTTTTAACATATGATGTCACATGTTATGTCTTCATCCAATAAAATGAGGGGTAGAAGTGTTTTTGACCTCTGACCTGGGGGTGAGGCACAGTGCCAGCTATTAGCAAGATAAATAGTTTTATTTTTCACAATTGAAATAACGTTAAAATAAATATATGTGCATGATGTAGCAATTTTGGATGTTTTATCAATGAGCTCTTCTTAATAAAGGGGCACCACCTCCTATTTTAAGGGGAAATAATTAATTAATTGATTAATTAATTAAGTTTAATAAATCAATACATTTTGATAAATCAGTCAAATTTCTGAATTTGTAGCTCTACGGTTCAATAGATCCCTGAATCACTTCAAAGAATAGACACACACACAACTGACTGGATTTTATTAACTACACACTACTAATAAATGATGAATAAATAAATGTAATGATGAACTTGCAATACAATATGAATTCAACAGATTGTTACTCGATATATCAGCATGAATGAAAGATGATGGTGAAAGATGAATTTAAATGAAGGATATGTGATTATGTGGAAACTAACTTATAACTTATATTGAGTTTTACTTTTAAAGAACATTTTAATGACTCGATCTGACATCAACCCTTGATTTAAGCAATATGTGGATCCTACTTTCATCCATGGAGGGCCTCAGCTGTCCGTCCTTCAGAACCACGCGTACGCAGGCCAAGTGGAAGATCACAGAGAGCGTTGCAGGTCCGGTGCTGTGAGGATGATCCGGGTCGGCTGGCCTTCTGTCAGACTGCCTGGTCCGGTGATGTGTGTGTCAGCCAATCAGATTCATCACAGCTACTTTGAGGATCTAATTTCCAGCTTTATCTGAGATGGCTGTAATAACTGTGATAATGGAGGTTTTCTTTAGGTAATTGATACTGATATAAGTAATTGGTATTGTGTTTAAACCAAACTATTGACCAAGAAGTATAAGCTTTAACATTCATTTTCTCACTTTCATGCTCTGTGTTGTTTCAGGACACACAGAGGAGGAACTGAGGAATGTGCCATGTCTCTATACTTTATGTTTGGTGAAGTGTGTTTTAATTAATGACGGTGGTCTGTGTGACTCCAATCTGATGGTAGGAAAGGGGAGTGAAGTCTCTCCGATAAGTTAAGACGTCCGAAGGAAACACCAAAATCTGTCTTATGTTACTTTTATGTAATTCTGTCACTTTGGGTTTCTTCATGGAATATTAATGGATCTGTGTTTGTCCAAGAGAGAGATGATGTCAGTCTCTATATCAAACCTGGTCCAGTTTACTCATCTGAGGGTCAAAGGTGACTCTGACCAGATGATGTTCTGAGCCGTACTGATGCTGTGGCAGCTACACAAACTCAAAGGAGATTCTACAGCAAAAGCCAAGACACACTACTGTTACAGGTCTCAGCTGAGAGCCTGAATACAGATAATATACCTGAATAAACCGGAGAAAAGATGAGACAGTTGGCGTTACTTCTGTCCAGTTCAGCCTCGCTCAGCAGAACGTTTTGTTTACAAATATGCAAAATGAATCTCATCATAACTCTTTCTGTATTTTTCCCAGTTTTCACTGTTATTCCAGACAAAGACCCACAATATCAAAAAATAATGTAATAATACAAATAAAATGAGTATTTATAACATTCATCATTCACTATTTAAGAGTACAATAATCCTCAGTTCAATCAGTATACTGCTGCTTTAACAAATTATCATTCAGTCCTTTCACTGAGCTTACATTTACATTTTAGTTCACATCCAACAAAAGAAAACAGTCAGATACAGTTTCTCTCTAACCTGTCAGTGTGAAATCAAATAGAAAATAGCTCAATATTACTAATGTATCAGTTGGCAAAGTTAACTTCTCTCAACAACGCTTATATTATGTCATATACATGAAAATAGTAACATAACACCTTAAACAGTCAAACAGATAATATTCACATAACGGTATGAAATGTACTGGAGACAAAACGAAACCAAAACTTACGTTGGTAACAGAGACATTTAACGGCTGGCGCCATCTTGAAAAAAAAAAAAAATGTCTCTACTTGTTCAGAAAAGCACATAAATACACATTTCACTCTTCCAAAACCAGTTTAACCCGTACATTAAGCATTCAGTAACGTTTACATGTTCTTATCTAAGTTGTTAATACTTCACAAACCTGAATAAACAGGAGAAAAGATGACAGTTGGCGTTACTTCCGGCCAGTTCAGCCTCGCTCAGCAGAATGAACGAAGAAGAGGGTCCAACAACGAAGTAACACGCCACACTGCCCCCTGGTGGCAACACTGAAATCTGCAGGGTATAGTGTAAGGAAGCCTTATAGGTTTAACAAGGGACAATATTTGACCATTATGGCTCATATAAAATACTCTTCTCACATAAATGACACAAATAAACATTATTATCAGTGTGTTATGACTGTCAAACAGGTAGGAGGCAAAGTCATCATCATCAAGTCTGTAGAAAGGAAATAGAGTTACTGCTCCTCTCTGCTCCTCCTACAGAGACACAGAGGAACCATATGAACAGACCCAAAACCCAGCATACAGAGGCTGAGTGAATGTGGTGTTGAAGGTGTGGAGGTGGATCAGTGTGTCAGAGGAGACTCTGTAGAAGGACAGAGTGCCAGCAGGACAGTCCACATACACTGCTACTCTGTTAGAGACAGAGGAGGAGGAGGAGGAGGAGGAGGAGGAGGAGGAGATGGGTGTTCTTTTGTTATTGTGCCAGACAAAGCAACGACAATCAGCAGAGCAGTCCAGTCTCCAGGACTGATCATTCCCTCCAAACACACAGTCATAACTGGCTCCTTTCCTTCTGATTCTTCTGTAACTCACTGATATAGAAACGTCTCCTCTCCACTCGACCTCCCAGTAACAGCGACCAGTCAGAACATTTCTACACAGCAGCTGATAGTAGACATCAAATCTGTCTGGATGATCAGGATATGACTGATCCTTCTTCACATGTGTCACCTTCCTGTTGTTATCAGACAGTTTGAGTTCTCTGTTCATTGTGTTTGGATCCAGTTCCAGTTCACAGGCATCTGATGGAGAGAACGAGACACAATACAGCTGCAGTTTATCATCTGTTGATTTATTAACTACTTTACTGAAACCATTCAAACTTAAACCATCTCCATGACAACTGAGACACTCCATCACTGAGGAAGACCATGAGATGTGACTGAAAGCTTTGGACATACAGAGTAAGTGGACCTTTAACAGTTCGGTTAGAACATGAACAGTCAACATGACAGTGATATTCAGTCATATTCATGTTTTTTCATCAAGTTTGGTGTAAAGTGAAGGTCTTTGCACATCAAGTCTGTTATTTTCAGTGGCGGCTGGTTAATGCGGGGCTCCCTCCAAATATGTATAGAAAGTATACTTAAACATATTAAATATAAATTAATTAGATAATGTTAAACAATTATGAAATGAAACATATTTGCTTGTAAAATGCAGCTGTTAGTCTCTCAGCACCTGTCAGCATTCATTATACATTGATTCCAATGAGAGTCAATGTAAACCCTTCACAAGCATGTGACCTGAGGCTACTCTCTGATTGGCTTCCTTCAGTTTTCCAGGACACGCCCACTTTTATTGGCAGCGAATTGTTGTTTTATGTTTTTAATCTACTGTGATTGGACAGATGTATGATTATTGTATATTATAGAAAAACTGGTAAAATAGTTACAGAAAGGGTCTCAGAAGAATCTAGAGCGGTAAAGTTATTTATAATTAATTAACAGTTGTATATTGAGATGTGGTGGAAATGACATTTGTTCAATGCAGGTCAGAAAAATGTACAAAATTATAAAATTGAATTGTAATCTAAGTTTGTCCTCTTACAGATCTTAAAACTAGACAAACTATTTAAACTTATGAGATGTGTTAGGTGATTTTTTAATAACTTTTTTAAATTCAAGTTCACAAGGCTAAAAGTGCACCTAGTTGATGACACAATAACTAAAATATATATGGTGGTGTCTCTTTTTAAGCACATTAACTTATTGGTAACTTTACTTTAACCGTTGGTAACTTTAGGTGATGTGAGTGAAAATGTATTATTTCCATCTCAAACTGTCGTCTGTTACAAACAAATTTTTGTCCAAATGCTCCAAACAGCTGAAGTCAGTATGAATGAATGAACTTTATCTGCAGGAGAGACATGAGGGACATTTTGGAGCAGGTAGCGCCACCATGTGGACATTTATAAAACACTTCTCTTTTAACTCCTGAACTGCGACGAACAGAAGGAAATTTCTGTTTCATGGATTCATTGGTTCAAGATAAATGTCAGTTTAGGCCACGCCCATTTCTGCCAAAACACATTTTCCATCATTTTGAACTTTTTTCACATCTTTTACATGTTTCATCCAGTTTTTCTCAAAGTTCTCATGAATCAAACTGAAAACACACTCACACTTCCTCAGACCAGGTTTCAGTCTCTGCAGTCCACCATGGTCCATCCTGGAGGAAGAGACAAAGACACAATCAGCTTCATACACCTTCACTCATTTCCACCATTAAACATGAACCATAGTCCCTCAGTTAGTCAGAGTGTCTGTCCATACCTGAGTGTCCATCTGTCTGTCCATACCTGAGAGTGTCCGTCTGTTCATACCTGAAAGTGTCCATCTGTCTGTCCATACCTGAGAGTGTCCACCTGTCTGTCCATACCTGAGAGTGTCCACCTGTCCATACCTGAGTGTCCATCTGTCCATACATGAGTGTCCACCTGTCTGTCCATACCTGAGAGTGTCCATCTGTCCATACCTGAGTGTCCACCTGTCTGTCCATACCTGAGAGTGTCCATCTGTCCATACCTGAGAGTGTCCACCTGTCTGTCCATACCTGAGAGTGTCCATCTGTCTGTCCATACCTGAGTGTCCACCTGTCTGTCCATACCTGAGTGTCCATCTGTCCATACTTGAGTGTCCATCTGTCCATACCTGAGAGTGTCCATCTGTCCAAACCTGAGAGTGTCCACCTGTCTGTCCATACCTGAGAGTGTCCACCTGTCTGTCCATACCTGGGTGTCCATCTGTCCATACCTGAGAGTGTCCATCTGTCCATACCTGAGAGTGTCCACCTGTCTGTCCATACCTGAGAGTGTCCACCTGTCTGTCCATACCTGAGAGTGTCCACCTGTCCATACCTGAGAGTGTCCATCTGTCTGTCCATACCTGAGAGTGTCCACCTGTCTGTCCATACCTGAGAGTGTCCACCTGTCTGTCCATACCTGATAGTGTCCACCTGTCTGTCCGTACCTGAGAGTGTCCAGTCTCCAGTGTGGATCCTTCAGTCCAGCAGACAGCAGCTTCTCTCCTGAGTCTCCTGGATGATTGTAGCTCAGGTCCAGCTCTCTCAAATGGGAGGGGTTGGAGCGCAGAGCTGAGGCCAGAGAAGCACAGCCTTCCTCTGTGATCAGACATGCTGACAGGCTGAATAGAATAGGATAGACTTTACTGTCATTGCACCAGCAGTACATCTAAACTAGAAAATAGACAGTAATAAATACACAAACACAAACTTCCCAAATAAATAAATATATTTTAAAATAAAGGCATTATCTATGTTGGGGTCATATATATTATTCAGCAGTTACTATAATGTAACAGCCGTCTCTGTCAGTGACTGTTCTTTCTGTTAGAAGGACCTTTACTTAATAAAATGACTGCATCTCTCACTATGGATGAAAAGGTGGAATGATACACTTCCCCTTTCCACTTTGCTCTTAACCTGCCATGCCAGCTGTTCTTCAAGTGAGTCTCCTGCAGGAACATAATGTCTGAGGCCGATGACTTTAGGAGGGTCACAACCTTCCCTCTCTTGACTGGGTTATTTACTCCACATACATTCCAACTGGAGAATGTGAAACCTTTCATCCCTCTACTATCATTATTTATATTATCATGCATCAGCTATTTCTGACCAGTATAGTATCCATAGCAACATTAGAGTGAATGGTCTTCCTGTCCCTCCGTCTGTCCTAGTCCATAGACAACTTTTATAGACAGTTGAATCCTGACCTGAAAGTCTCCAGTCCACACTGTGTACTCTCCAGTCCAGCAGACAGCTGCTTCACTCCTGAATCCTGCAGGTTGTTGTGACTCAGGTCCAGATCTCTCAGACTAGAGGACTGGGAGCTGAGTACTGAGGACAGAGCTGCACAGCTTCTCCCTGAGAGGTTACAGTCACTCAACCTGTAAAAGAATTTGAATAAGTTAATTCACAGATCGTATATTTCATTGGACCGCCTTTAGCTTTGATTACAGCAGCATTCGCTGTG
The DNA here is from genome assembly GCF_963691925.1 of Scomber scombrus. NCBI lineage: Eukaryota > Metazoa > Chordata > Actinopteri > Scombriformes > Scombridae > Scomber > Scomber scombrus. The sequence goes on along the minus strand of NC_084974.1, from coordinate 33,099,209 downwards.
GCATTGTTCCTGTCCCTGTCCATCCCTCAACTGTTACCACGGTCAACCCGGTCGCCATAGCAACAAAACTAGTCTGGCCAACCCAAAGAGAATGTGGTGCGAGCCTTCTTAAGTAAGTACAAGTAAAGCAGTACACACACACACACACACACACACACACACACACATACACATACACATACACATACACATACACATACACACACACACACACACACACACACACACACACACACACACACACAATTGCTGCCAGCCTAAGGCACACCTGTGCAATATTCATGCTGTCTAATCAGCATCTTGATATGCAACACCTGTGAGGTGGGATGGATTATCTGGGCAAAGGAGAAGTGCTCACTAACACACATTTAGACAGATTTGTGAACAATATTTGAGAGAAATAGGTCTTTTGTGTATATGTAGACAATGTTTAAGATCTTTGAGTTCAGCTCATGAAAAATGGGAGGAAAAACAAAAGTGTTGCGTTTATATTTTTGTTCAGTGTAATTACATTTACGCGTTACTATAACTGAGTTGTTTTTTGTGTACTTGTACTTTTTAAAGTAGTTTTAAAAATCTGTAACTTTACGTATACTTTAAGTGCCTTAAGTATGTTTTATTTGAAGTATTTTAAATCACATCCGTTACTGAGTAGAAGAAATGTCCAAAATGAGAAAAAGCAAACAGGATTGAACAGAAGTGTTAACTAGCATGATACAATAACTTAACATTCATAAAGTATTGCAGCTAGCTCTCATGGAGACATATAAACTCTAACAGAACACAACTAACTCATATTTAAGGACACACACTAAAAGAAATGTCCATTAGACGTTCTGCTGTCACCTGTCTCTCTCTACAGTTAATGATAAATCTTCCATGCAAACATAAGTTAGACAGTGTTCCTCAGGGTTCAGTACTTGGACCAATATTCACGTTATATATGCTTCATTTACCGTCATACTATGAGAAACAATCTATACATTTTTCATTGTTATGCAGACGATACTCAATTATATCTTTCAATAAAGGCAGATGAATGCAACCAGTTAACTCAACTACAAACATACCTTAAGGACATAAAGGCCTGGATGACCTGCAACTTCCTGCTACTAAACTCAGAAAACACTGAAGTTATTGTGCTTGGCCTCAAACACGTAAGACATCCTGAACTCCTGTTCTCTATTCACTGATGAATGGGCTCCTTAATTAAAAATACACAACAACCTGCATGTAGAGAACATGACAGTAATTCTGTGTTGTATATTTTCTGTTATTAATTCAATTGTATTAGATTTTCATGACTTAGTAAAAGTATTTATTGAAGATTTGATGACAGAAACATAAATCCTGCCTCACATGTTGGTGTGGAAGGAGTTTTACTTACTGTATACTTGATGTTACATCACTTCAGCTCAGACAGTACACTAAATCTTTTTGGTATCATAAACTCATGTAAACTAGAAACTGAGGAGAAACCAAAAATATGACTTCATATACACAGTAATAAAACTGACCTGAGAGTTTCCAGTCCACAGTGTGGACTCTCCAGTCCAGCAGAAAGCTGCTTCACTCCTGAATCCTGCAAGTTGTTGTTACTCAGGTCCAGATCTCTCAGACTAGAGGACTGGGAGCTGAGAACTGAGGACAGAGCTGAACAGCTTCTCCCTGAGAGATTACAGTCACTCAGCCTGGAGAATAGTTTTAATAAGTCAATTCACAGAGACAATATATAAAGACAATAAAAGCTTGGTGGGTAAACTTTTATAGACAGTTGAATCCTGACCTGAAAGTCTCCAGTCCACAGTGTGGAATCGTCATTCCAGCAGACAGCTGCTTCATTCCTGAATCCTGCAGGTTGTTGAGACTCAGGTCCAGATCTCTCAGACTAGAGGACTGGGAGCTGAGTACTGAGGACAGAGCTGCACAGCTTCTCTCTGAGAGGTTACAGTCACTCAACCTGTAGAAGAATTTGAATAAGTTAATTCACAGATCGAATATTTCGTTGGACCGCCTTTAACTTTGATTACAGCAGCATTCGCTGTGGTAATGTTTCCATAAGCTTCTGCAAATGTGACAAGATTTATTTCTATCCCGTTTTGCATTAATTTTTCACCAAGATCTTGTATTGATGATGGGAGAGTCGGACCACTGCGCAAAGCCTTCTCCAGCACATCCCAAAGATTCTCAATGGGGTTAAGGTCTGGACTCATTCTGCAGCTGTCTCACTCTACAGCTGTCTCTCTCTACAGCTGTCTCACTCTGCAGCTGTCTCTCTTTGCAGCTGTCTCACTCTGCAGCTGTCTCTCTTTGCAGCTGTCTCTCTCAGCAGCTGTCTCTCTCTGCAGATGTCTCTCTTTGCAGCTGTCTCTCTCTGCAGCTGTCTCTCTCTCTGCAGCTGTCTCTCTCTGCAGCTGTCTCACTCTGCAGCTGTCTCACTCTGCAGGTACAGGCACGCAGTGAGCATGATGCATTCATGTGCACAGGACAGCGTCGGACATGAGAGATTTGAGCAAATGGTGCACATGGGCACAGCCTTCCTGTTACAGAGACTTGAACATTCAGTTGGAATCAAAGGAACTGCATTAAACTGGTTTAAGTCTATCAGATCGATTTCAGTTTGTATGTTAATGGTAAATCCTCCATGCAAACATAAGTTAGACACGGTGTTCCTCAGGGTTCAGTGCTTGGACCAATACTATTCACCTTATATATGCTTCATTTACCGTCATACTATGAGAAACAATCTATACAGTTTTCATTGTTATGCAGACGATACTCAATTATATCTTTCAATAAAGGTAGATGAATGCAACCAGTTAACTAAAGAACAAACATGCCTTAAGGACGTAAAGGCCTGGATGACCTACAACTTCCTGCAACTAAACTCAGAAAACACTGAAGTTATTGTGCTTGGCCTCAAACACGTAAGACATCCTGAACTCCTGCTCTCTATTCACTGATGAATGGGCTCCTTAATGAAAAATCCACAACAACCTGCATGTAGAGAACATGAAAGTAATTCTGAGTTGTATATTTTCTGTTATTAATTCAATTGTATTAGATTTTCATGACTTAGTAAAAGTCTTTATTGAAGATTAAATGACAGAAACATAAATCCTGCCTCACATGCTGGTGTGGAAGGAGTTTTACTTACTGTATACTTGATGTTACATCATTTCAGCTCAGACAGTACACTAAATCGTTTTACAATAAACTCTTCATGTAAAATAGAAACTGAGGAGAAGCCAAAAGTATGACTTTATATACACAGTAATAAAACTGACCTGAGAGTTTCCAGTCCACAGTGTGGACTCTCCAGTCCAGCAGAAAGCTGCTTCACTCCTGAATCCTGCAGGTTGTTGTTACTCAGGTCCATATCTCTCAGACTAGAGGACTGGGAGCTGAGAACTGAGGACAGAGCTGCACAACTTCTCCCTGAGAGGTTACAGCCACTCAACCTGGAGAATAGTTGTAATAAGTCAATTCACAGAGACAATATATAAACAATAAAAGCTTGGTGGGTAAACTTTTATAGACAGTTGAATCCTGACCTGCAAGTTTCCAGTCCACAGTGTGGACTCTCCAGTCCAGCAGAAAGCTGCTTCACTCCTGAATCCTGCAGGTTGTTGTGACTCAGGTCCAGATCTCTCAGACTAGAGGACTGGGAGCTGAGTACTGAGGACAGAGCTGCACAGCTTCTCTCTGAGAGGTTACAGTCACTCAACCTGTAGAAAAATTTGAATAACCCCATTGAGAATCTTTGGGATGTGCTGGAGAAGGCTTTGCGCAGTGGTCCGACTCTCCCATCATCAATACAAGATCTTGGTGAAAAATTAATGCAAAACTGGACGGAAATAAATCTTGTGACATTGCAGAAGCTTATGGAAACGATGCCACAGCGAATGCTGCTGTAATCAAAGCTATAGGCGGTCCAACAAAATATTAGAGTGTGTGACCTTTTTTTTGGCCAGGCAGTGTATAAAGACAATAAAAGCTTGGTAGTTCAACTTTTAAAAATAGCTGACTCCTGACCCGATGGTTTCCAGTCCACAGTGTGGACTCTTCAGTGCATCACACAGCTGCTTCACTCCTGAATCCGGCAGGTCGTTGTTACTCAGGTCCAGATCTCTCAGACTAGAAGACTGGGAGCTGAGAACTGAGGACAGAGCTGCACAGCTTCTCTCTGAGAGGTTACAGTCACTCAACCTGGAGAAGAATCAGCAGAACAAAAGAATTGCAAACATTACTTTTCTTCATTGAGCAAAGATGAAACTACATTAATCTGGATAGTTCTCTGTGTACTTACAGAGCTTTGTTGGAGAATTTGACCACTGGCAGCAGCCTCAGAAGAGCCTCTTCTGAAGCAGAGTATTTCTTCAGGTCAAACACGTCCAGATCTTTTTCTGATGACAGTAAGATGAAGCCCAGAGCTGACCACTGAGCAGGAGACAGTTTATCTGTGGAGAGACTTCCTGATCTCAGGTACTGTTGGATCTCCTCCACTAGAGAACGATCATTCAGTTCATTCAGACAGTGGAACAGATTGATGCTTCTCTCTGCAGACAGATTCTCACTGATCTTCTTCTTGATGTATTGGACTGTTTCCTGATTGGTCTGTGAGCTACTTCCTGTATGTGTCAGCAGACCTCGTAGGAGAGTCTGATTGGTCTGCAGTGAAAGACCCAGGAGGAAGCGGAGGAACAAGTCCAGGTGTCCATTTGGACTCTTTAAGGCCTCGTCCACAGCACTCTGGTAGAAACGTGTTGGTTTAGTTTTGTCTTTAAAGACTTTGGACCAGCAGGATGTTGTTTGTTCTTCTTCCAGCAGATTGACTCCAGACTTGATGAATGTCAGATGGACATGAAGAGCAGCCAGAAACTCCTGAAGGCTCAGATGGACGAAGCAGAACACCTTGTCCTGGTACAACCCTCTCTCCTCTTTAAAGACCTGTGTGAACACTCCTGAGTACACTGAGGCTGCTCTGATATCGATGCCACACTCTGTCAGGTCTGATTCATAGAAGATCAGGTTGCCTTTCTGCAGCTGCTCAAAAGCCAGTTTTCCCAGAGACTCAATCATCTTCCTGCTCTCTGGACTCCAGTGTGGATCTGTCTCAGCTCCTCCTTCATACTTGATGTTCTTCAGTTTAGACTGAAGCACCAGGAAGTGGATGTACATCTCAGTCAGGGTCTTGGGCAGCTCTCCTCCCTCTCTGCTTTTCAACACATCCTCCAGAACTGTAGCAGTGATCCAGCAGAAGACTGGGATGTGGCACATGATGTGGAGGCTTCGTGATGTCTTGATGTGGGAGATGATGGTGCTGGCCTGCTTCTCATCTCTGAATCTCTTCCTGAAGTACTCCTCCTTCTGTGGGTCAGTGAACCCTCTGACCTCTGTCACCATGCTGAAACACTCAGGAGGTATCTGATTGGCTGCTGCAGGTCGTGTGGTTATCCAGAGGCGAGCAGAGGGAAGCAGTTTCCCCCTGATGAGGTTTGTCAGCAGCACATCCACCGAGGTGGACTCTGTAACATCAGTCAGGATCTCATTGTTGTGGAAGTCCAGAGGAAGTCGACACTCATCCAGACCGTCAAAGATGAACACAACCTGGAACTCTTCAAACCTGCAGATTCCTGCTTCTTTGGTTTCAGTAAAGAAGTGATGAACAAGTTCCACCAAGCTGTACTTTTTCTCTTTCAGCACATTCAGCTCTCTGAAAGTGAATGGAAATGTGAAGTGTATGTCCTGGTTGGCTTTGTCTTCAGCCCAGTCCAGAGTGAACTTCTGTGTTAAGACTGTTTTCCCAATGCCAGCCACTCCCTTTGTCATCACTGTTCTGATTGGTTCATCTCTTCCAGGTGAGGCTTTAAAGATGTCTTCTTGTGTGATTGTTGTTTCTGGTCTGTCTGGTTTCCTGGATGCTGTTTCAATCTGTCTGACCTCATGTTCATCATTGACCTCTGCAGTCCCTCGCTTTGTGATGTAGAGCGGTGTGTAGATCTGATTCAGAAGGGTTGGGTTTCCTGCTTTAGCGATCCCCTCAAACAGACACTGGAACTTCTTCTGCAGGTTAGACTTGAGTTTACGTCGACATTTTGCAGCACGAGTTCCTGAATGAACAAACAACAAATGAAATCAGTGAGTGGATCCTACAGAAAGTCTAGAAATCTTAACATGTAAGTGTTTCTGTGTAGTTTTTCCTCCTCTATCAGTTGTATTCAGCTCATCAGTGGAGGACAAACAGCCTCTGATCTGATGCAGATGTGTGCAGCATATTTACAGCAGAGTTAGAAATATAAACCTCTCCCATGTTGCCTCCATTTCCTCTCCATCATGTTAAATCTGTTAAAATTCTCTTACTGCGCTGCAGACGCTCAGCCAGATCCTCCTGCTTCATTCTCCTCAGGAAATGCAGTGTGATCTTCAGAAATGCGTCTCTGCTGCTCCTCCTCTGCTCTTCCTCCTCACCGTCCAACACCTCCTTATCCTCATTCTGACTCTTTAAGCATTCTGGGTAATCAGGACTCAGACCCCTCTGGACTCTCTTCAGCTCGTTCTTCACAAAAGTGACGATGTTCTCTTCCAGCAGCTGGAACAGAAAGATGAAGTGAACATTTCATTTAAACTGGTAGAACACAACATGTGATTCATGTGTCAGTCTGAAGGCCTGCTGGTCTAAACAGAGCAGCATGGACACTGTTAGGACCTGAATGCTACTTTAGTATTTTAACTGTGGTTGATGGTGTTAATAGTAAAAGGTGTGTTTGTACATGTACACACCATAAATATGGCGTCCAGCTGTGTTTGATGCTGCTGTGCAGACTGATCACTGGGAACCTCTGAGCTCTGCTGCTGAACTCTGTGGAGAAAACATCACGTTTAAGAACATTTAATGACTCAAATCTGCACTCAGCTTATTAAAGATGGTCTGTATTGATGACTACATGAACTCCTGTAAATGCTGCTCTGATTACTGGATGTTAAATTCTTACCTTCCATCAGCAGGTTCTCCATCTTTAAACTTAATAGGACAACCCATAGACCAGTCACTCTTCATGGACACACAGCTGGGTTCAGGAGAGTCTGCTCTCTGCTGCAGCATCCTTATATGAATAAAGAAGTAAAAAAGCATGTAGTTAACACCAAAGAACTGCTGCCCAGCTTCACTGAGTCTCTGCTGCCCAGCTTCACTGAGTCTCTGCTGTCCAGCTTCACTGAGTCTCTGCTGCCCAGCTTCACTGAGTCTCTGCTGCCTCCACAGACACCCAGCCAGCTCCCAAAACATCAGCCACCCCTGCTGAGGTCCTCCTGTCTCTTGGTCTCCTTTCTACATGGTTTCGTTGACACCTTGGTCCCCAAAGTGTCTGTCCTGAGCAGCTCTTTCAGCCTCCAGAGTGGTCCTGCCCATCTGTCCTGCCTTCTTTCTCCTCTTTGTTTTCTCCCTCCTGACCAGCCTGTAGTGACATTTGGGAGCTGTCCCTTGAGGGGCGACTGTCATGATCCCTGTTTAAGCTCTGTTTGTGTTGTCCTGTCTGTTTCTGTCCCTGCCTTCAGTTTCAAACCCACCTGCTCACCTGCTGCCACTGTGTAATTCCCTCATCAGCTCCTCACTACATATACTGCTCTCACTCATTTTCTTTCATTCTAGACAACTAGATTGTAATGCTGTTCCTGTCTGTTCCTGTTCCTCTTGTTACCTGTTCCTGCTGGTTTCAACCTTATTTGAACTGCTTTACCTTCATGGTCTGTAAGCCTGTCTGTTGGTTTTTGAACATTAAAGCTGTTTCCATTTAACCTGTCTGTGGTGTTTGTGCCTGGTTCACCTTCTCCGCCCCACATAACACAGGAGGTTTATTCAGCCCAAACAGCCAACCAACCATTTTTACATTCTCACCTTCCATCAGCAGGTTGTCCATCTTTAAAGGTAAGAGGCTCATACATAGACCCGTCACTCTTCATGGACACACAGCTGGGTTCAGGAGAGTCTGCTCTCTGCTGCTGCATCCTGATACAAACAAACAATTAACAAATCAAAGTGCTCATAAAGATGAATTTTGCGCAGACTGTCAGCAGCTGAAGTTTTAGAAGCTGAATGTAAATCAGTAAGAAGACAGTGGATGAGAAACGTTCTCCTGTTCATCAAAATGTCATCTGATGAAAGATGCTGTCTCATCTTAGTTGATTAGTTGACTAATCAGTGGTTGAGCTCTTTGTTAACACAAAGATAGTAGTTCATTCTGAGTTATTGTGACTTATTATTCAGTAGTTGAGTGTCAGATGTGACAGTGAGTGTGAATAATGATGGTGGAGTGATGTGAGTGGAGAACAGTGATGGACAGTTAGAGATCCTCATCTCACCTCTGAGCTTTGGTCTGGCTGTCATGTTCCCCACACAGAGAGCTTTTAGAGGGAGGGACTCCCTCCTCTCTGTCCTCACACTGATCCATAGCAGAGAAACACCTTCACACAAACACAACAACATGCTCATTCATTACAACCAGCTGCACATCACACAGGTCTGCACTGCTGTCTAACATCCTGTCATTATTCATTCCACCACCAGATGGAGACTATAACTCAGTTTCATAGTGGAACAATGGGTAGTACAGTAATAATATTAACAGAGCTGTCGACTCTCACGCAATCAGAGTGAGAGTCATGCACGCCACTCTGCTATTTCTCACGCTGTCAGACATAATACTGAAATATCTTTTTAAATCATTAGTTTGGACCCCCCCACTTTTACCAGGTCTATGATCAGTACATCAGTCTATCCACTCACCGCTTTGTCAGAGCTTCATTATTGAATCCGTTCCGCCTGTTTATTGAGAGAAAAACCCAAATCAATGAAACTCCGCTCCATATTTTAACTGATAACGACAGCTTCTTGCTCATTGGAGGTGTGCACACACGCACGGCGCTGCAGACCCTCGGTTGATGTCAGACACTGGGAAGCTTAAGGTGGTCAATCACTGTCACAACTAAATGTTGGTATTTTGTAACCTTTATGTTTTTTCAGATTCGACTTATATGGGCATCAGGAGGAGCAAGAGGACGGAGCGGGGGAGGTTGCGAGGGCTGGATCTACCACAGTCTACACCGGCAACCTGGTGATGCTAACAAAGTTAGCTGTTACGACTATAACCACAAAAACTCCGGAGAAAACTGTCGGTGTGAAACATGTTCACGGCTATTTCCTATCTGAACCTGTGAATCAATCAACCTGTGAATCACGACGTAGCCACGCCCTAATGCATACCCTGCTTTATCGCTAAATATAAAATCAGGGAGGCCAAAATGTCCCAAATGAACATCATACTGCATTGAAGAAGGCTTTAAACTAGCGATTGAGACCATAAACACATTTTGAAAACGTTTACTGAGGTTATAAATCAAGTGAGAAGTTGGTGAATTCTCCATTGACTTGTATAGAGACGGAAGTCCTTTTGACACCAAAACGGTTTCAGAGGACCGGAACTCCCCGCCTGGTTTCTACAGGGTTAAATACATTTATCACTTTACATCATATTCATCATAGTTTTATGGTGAAAGAGAGAGAGCACTAACCTCTGTCCTACCTGGGGAAACCTCTGAGGAGGGAGGAGCTATGATTTTAGAGAAATGACCCGTCCTGTTATATTATATTATATTTTAGGCTGGATTGGTCCCCCCAGGGGCCCCTGTGTACTGACACTCATGGACCCCCACACTGTCTCACCGCATATATCACGTCCACCCGATGTTACCCACCCTGGCCATTTAAATTATTTTGAGCTTCCAGCCAAATCACACACCTGTTGGTCAGAAGCTGAATAAGTAGTGGAGCTGAGCTGGGAGCAGGTCTGCTACACTTCATCAAACCAAGAGAGCTGAAATTATGCTGCACTAACAAATCACAACACAATGATACAGTGGATGAAATCATCTGAAAGCAGTGTATGGTTGAAGATGATGGTAATATTAGTGTTCACTGAAAACCAGCCAAGCAGACAGCACATCAGTTATTACTGATACATGTGACTGAGTGACAACAATCACACAGTAGCTGAATACTGGTTTCAAAATAAGTGTCACTAAGTGAGTGAGGCAACTTCACACAGTGTAAAAGCCAACATATAGTGTACCTGCTACACAGGCCTACAGCAGCATCACACCAGTGATATAAAACACATGATAAACAAACAGCATATCAGATATGTATATATCTAGTCAATCACAACAGATAATATTACTGAATGCACACATAGAATAATGGTTCTTACCATTAAAGGTTCTTCTTTCTCTTTGCAGAGTCAGAGATCAGGTGTTAATAGTTCAGCTCCTTCGCAGGCTCAAACTCGAGTCATCAGAGAGAAAGAACACAGAAATCCTCTTCCCTGTAAATATGACTTTATTCACGGGACTTTTTTTTTTATTGCAGCCGTTTCTTTCTCTTCCTTTTTTCTTTGTTTTGACTTCCCCATTGGGCTTCAGGTTACAGCTGGTACTGCTCATTTTTCGCTGAGTGATCATTTTTCACACACACCAGATGATGCCAACTAACCACAGAGCATTGTGGGCAGCCGTTAAAATGAGAAATGAAACAATCGATCATGAGACTTGATTTTCTTCATATGAAAGCATAATAATGCTCAACATCAAGAGAGTGTATCTGTTTCTGTGGAGTCCGACCAAAGTTAGTTGAACTGACAAAGACCACGCCAACTTAGATATGAGTTTAAGTATTTATTATGTGGAAGGAAAAGGGTCGAGGGATGGGAATGAAGGCATGAGGGTCAAGGGCTTCGAAGAAGTGGGATGAGGGGATGACATTTAACAGAGTAAAATACCCCCCCCACTCCCCAGTCTTAGTCCAACCCACTGACATCACCAGGAAGTAGTTGGGCAGGTCTTCCTTTTGTTTGTTGCTCACATGATGGGTAACAAAGACAATGCCTAATTTATAAACCCAGAACTAAACCCAATAAACTAATTAAACCTAATTAAGCTGTAGATGTCAACAAAGAGGCAGATCATTTTAGCATGTGTTCGGCTCGGCTGCAGGATTTATTCTGCTTCACAAAGAGATAATCAACAACTTACTCAATCACAAATTACACTACCAAATCGGTCCCTGAGGTGATTAACAAGACACAGGTAATTCCAGGTAAGCTACTTTCAAGTATAACAGACATTACATCCTCAGAAAATAAACAAGCAGCTACAGTATATGTGAATACCTGTCAAACCGAAGCACTGCAACATACCATATAGAACAATATAATATGAAAATCCATCAGTCCTTGTTCTTGAGTTACACTTGAATTACTTATAAAACTATAATATAAAGTTTTACAGTGCATAACCACCAAACTCCACTTTCACTCTACTGACACTGTACTGCTACACATCCACAAATCTACTTCATGTTCATGTATTACAAGGTTACCAATAAACAGAAAACCAGTTTAACACTCTTTACTCTTATACTCGAGCAGATGCATATATTTAAGGGAATATTAACCCACCTGTAGATGTAGACAAAGAGTCAGACAACTTTGGCTTGTGTGGAGCTCGACTGCAGGATTTACTCTGCAGCGCTGCCTCTATGGGGGTTTTAGGTTCCTCCCAAACTCTATGCGCCCTCTGCTGACATCTTTGAGTATTACGCTAACACAGTGACCAGTAAAGTACAATGAAATTTGCATTTGAATCACTATTTAGGACACAATAAAAATAAATAAATATAGGAGTGTCTATTTTTAATTTTGGGCTTTTTGGTATTTAATAGAAATAGTGAATAGCTGTGTTGTTTCAAAACACACAGAGGAACTGAGGTATGTGCCATGTCTCTATACTTTATGTTTGGTGAAGTGTCTTTTAATTTATGACGGTGGTCTGTGTGACTCCAATCTGATGGTAGAAAAGGGGAGTGAAGTCTCTCCGATAAGTTATGACGTCCGAAGGAGACACCAAAATCTGTCTTACGTTACTTTCTTCATGGAATGTTAATGGATCTGTGTTTGTCCAAGAGAGAGACGATGTCAGTGTCTATATCAAATCTGGTCCAGTTTACTCATTTCAGGGTCAAAGGTGACTCTGACCAGATGATGTTCTGAGCCGTACTGATGCTGTGGCAGCTACACAAACTCAAAGGAGATTCTACAGCAAAAGCCAAGACACACTACTGTTACAGGTCTCGGCTGAGAGCCTGAATACAGATAATATACCTGAATAAACAGGAGAAAAGACGATACAGTTGGCGTTACTTCTGTCCAGTTCAGCCTCGCTCAGCAGAACGTTTTGTTTACAAATATGCTAAATGATCTCATCATAACTCTTTCTGTATTTTTCCCAGTTTTCACTGTTATTCCATACAAAGACCCACAATATCAAAAAATAATGTAATAATACAAATAAAATGAGTATTTATAACATTCTTCATTCACTATTTAAGAGTACAATAATCCTCAGTTCAATCAGTATACTGCTGCTTTAACTAATCATCATTCAGTCCTTTCACTGAGCTTACATTTACATTTTAGTTCACATCCAACAAAAGAAAACAGTCAGATACAGTTTCTCTCTAACCTGTCAGTGTGAAATCAAATAGAAAATAGCTCAATATTACTAATGTATCAGTTGGCAAAGTTAACTTCTCTCAACAATGCTTATATTATGTCATATACATGAAAATAGTAACATAACACCTTAAACAGTCAAACAGATAATATTCACATAACGGTATGAAATGTACTGGAGACAAAACTAGACCAAAACTTACGTTGGTAACAGAGACATTTAACAGCTGGCGCCATCTTGAAAAAAAAAGAAGACATTTCTCTACTTGTTCAGAAAAGCACATAAATACACATTTCACTCTTCTAAAACCAGTTTGACTTGTACATTAAGCATTCAATAACGTGTACATGTTCTTATATAAGTTGTTAATACTTCACAAACTTGAATAAACAGGAGAAAAGATGACAGTTGGCGTTACTTCCGGCCAGTTCAGCCTCGCTCAGCAGAATGAACGAAGAAGAGGGTCCAACAACGAAGTAACACGCCACACTGCCTCCTGGTGGCAACACTGACATCTGCAGGGTATAGTGTAAGGAAGCCTTATAGGTTTAACAAGGGACAATATTTGACCATTATGGCTCATATAAAATACTCTTTTCACATAAATGACACAAATAAACAACCCAACATAAAACATAACCCAAAATGACATAAATTGTGACCACAAAAGTTGAGCGGATGATGTGATGAAGACTGGAGAGAATGACCGGGCTTTTAACAGGGAGCTGAGTAGATGGCTTGATGAGTTGAGACACAGCAGGTGTGCAGGTAGGCTCCACGTCTGCCCAGCTCCAGACAAACAAACACAGGGAGAGACAGACAAAACACAGACACACCCACAAGAGGGACGGGACAACAGGAAGCACAACACTAGGACCCTGACACATCCAGGGAAATACCACATGTAAACTCCTTCTTTTCTAATGCAGTATGAATCTTTTCCACTAGATGTCAAAGAGCCATGTAGGCAGAGTGATGTTTGTAGAATCCATATTGGTGTTCATACAGTATATTATACATGTCCAAATGTTTAACAATACCTTTATATACTAGCTTTTTCTAACATTTTGGAAAAACATTTTTAAAATATCCTGGCTCAACTAATTTAAAAAGTGTTCGAGCCAGTTTGAGATCAGAAGGAATAACACCAGTTTCCATGGACACCGCTAAATATGCAATAGTGGTTTCAAGATTGATCTTTTTCCCTCTTTTAATTGGATCAAAATAATTAGCATACTATTCAGAAACTCCTCAGTTGGAGAGTGATTTCCATCCCTAAAAACATTGACATTAAAGTCCCCAATAATGCTGAACGCTCAAGAGGATGAACTTGTCCCAGCAGCTCCTGAGGTGGTTCTACCGCTGCTCCATTGAGAGCGTCCTCACTCACAGCATCCTGCAGCTCTGCAGCAGACAAAAAGTCCCTGCAGAGAATTATAAACACTGCACAGAACATCATAAAGCAACAGCTATCTGCCCTAGAGGACATCTTCACCTCCCGTTGCCTGAAGAAGACTCACAACATGTTAAAAGCTTCATTCCACCTTAACCCATCAGCTGTTTCAACTGCTGCCCTCCAGGAAACACTACAGGTCCATCAGAACACGCACCACACCATTTATGAACAGTTTTTATCCTAAAGCCATCACCATAATGAACTCTGAACTCAACACATCACAACTTAATGTGCAATCATTTATTTATTTATTATGATGTGCAATAATATCTATGAGCACTTTGTTTATGATCCCATTTTTATCTGCATACGCTGGCAATGATGAGTGTTTGCTTTGTTTTGCTGTGCAGATGAGAGTATGACTGAATGAATGGATGCATGTATTTTATTGTTTTGATATTTGAGCCCGGTCCTTGAGTGCACCTGAATTTCATTGTATGTTTTGTACAATGACAATAAAGAATGTAAAAGCTAAAATAAAATGCAGCATTTTTTCCCTCCTTATTTATTAGTTCCAGTGTGTTGCTCAAACTATCATTGAAGCTATTTATGTGTGTGTCTGTGTAACAGGGTGTAATAGTAAATTCTATCTGTGATGGTGTTAAAAGATTGCTAAAATAGTCAAACTGATATTATGGAAAAAACAGGGTTAACTGTTAAAAAATGTTTAATTCATTCATTGAGTATTCCATTCTTTATTGTAAAAAAGTAAAATATATAATAGTGTTATCAGTGATGTACATGGTAATCTTGATCCGCGAGTCTGGGATCGATTGTTTTGGTCTCCGCCCACAGTACTCAGGAGAAATCGCGGTAGTTTCCTCATACCAGTAAATGCTCTTATTGAGGAAACATCCTTATCACTTTTGTGATTATTTCTCCCTGTTTTCAGGTATGTTGTCAGCGATTCACGCTGTTAAAGTGGTTGTGAGAATGTTAGAGTATGTTTTGTGTGTTAAGAGAGTGTTTATGGAATATTTTGAGTTCAGTTAAGAGTATTTTGCTGAGCACGTGCGTGTGGAAGATCCCTGCTTGTGTGCAACGTTCAACCAACAACTGCATCGAGTGTTTCTGTCACATGTGAATACATATGTATACTTTGGTCAAAAGTATTTCAAATTGTTTGTAAATTGTATATATGTAGAAATATACCAGTAAATGCTCTTATTGAGGAAACATCCTTATCACTTTTGTGATTATTTCTCCCTGTTTTCAGGGCGCAACATCTGCTGGTCTATATATACAGCCTACTATAATGTTTGTTCCTGTTTTATCAAGAAATTTCAATAAACACTGATTTTGTATCATTTTGATCAGATTTGAGGGAAAAATCAGATCTGTTCACAAAATAATGTTGTGTATGTCTAAAAAGTGAAACTCCAGCTCTGACTTTATGTCCCCTAACAACATGAACAGAGTTATACAATAAGATTTCATAGAAATCCTTAGTTTCTTCTGTAAGCCACGTTTCTGTTAAAGCCACTACTGAAAAGTCAGAAGAGTGATAGATAGTGCACGAGCTGCTCATCATTTGTTGGTAGGCTGCGAATATTGAGATGCAATAATGAAAAAATATTAAACTTTGTTGAAAGTGATTTGATGTAAGAAGTAAATGGACTTTCTCTACAGTAATGACAAGGAGCTAGATGGAGTTTGATGAAAAGAAGTTAATATCAGGATTCAAATTCATGACAAGTTTCTTTATTATGATTCAAATCAAATGTGTTAAACAACATATTATCAGTGTGTAATGACTGTCCAACAGGTAGGAGACAAAGTCGTCATCATCAAGTTGTGTAGAAAGGAAATAGAGTTTCTGCTCCTCACTGGTTCTCACTGCTCCTCTCATTTTAATAGCTTGTTATATTCTCCATTGTGTCATGAAGTAGTTTTTATTGATGACAAAATCCATGTGAGAAGCATAAAAACACTTTTTGCAGATGATGTGGTCCTGTTGGCTTCATCAGACCGTGACCTCCAAATCTCACTGGATCTGTTCGCCGTCGAGTGTGAAGCAGCCGGGATGAGAATCAGCACCTCCAAATCCCAGTCCATGGTCCTCAACTGGGAAAGGGTGGAGTGCACTCTACGGGTCGGGGATGAGCTCCTGCCCCAAGATGAGGAGTTGAAGTACCTCGGGGTAAAAGTAGTGGTTTGGTCCTCTGACTGATATATTATTATATATGACATCATTAGATTATTAATAGTGAAGCATCAGTGTTAGAGCAGCATGTTACTGTTGTAGCTGCTGGAGGTGGAGCTAGTTTACACTACTTTATATACAGTTAGCTAGTTTAGTCCAGTGGTTCCGAACCTAGGGGTGGGGCCCCTCCAAAGGGTCAGCAGATAAATGTGAGGGGTGGTGAGATGATTAATGGGAGAGGAAAGAAGAACAAACTAAGTTCTGATACACAAATGTGTTTTCAGTTTTTGGACTTTTTCTCTAATCTTTGATTTTTGCTGAAATATTGGATCATTTGAACATTTATTGAAATGAAAGCATGTGAGAAGTTTAGAGGGAACAATCACTATTTGGTGGAGCTGTTAACAACTCATAGACATCTGAAGTGTGAGCAGACTACGCACTGCTTTTTGGTTTCATCTTTAACAATGTGTTGTATTTTAAAAGCTTGTTATATTCTCCATTGTGTCAGTAAAGTGAAGATGCTTTCAACAATAATGCCATGAATATTTTTTATTGATGATGATAAGATAAAGTACATGTGAGAAGCCCAAAAACACTGTGGGCTTCCACAGCTGGACAGATGTTATTAGATTGAAACATGAATAGAGCTGCATGCTGCTCATTGGATCCTGACCGTAAAAACAGCAGAGTTAACTGAGACTAATCAATTAATCATGTAGAAGGAAAAATAACTGAGTGTTTGAGTCTGAGACAGATCTGCTTCACAGTGCAGAGTGTGTGTGATGTTTGATTTCAGCAGCTGATCTTCAGTCAGCAGATTTTCTGTCCACAGGAGAGACTCTCCCTCCTACAGAGGACACAGAGAGACTCTCCCTCCTACAGAGGACACAGAGAGACTCTCCCTCCTACAGAGACAGAGAGAGACTGTCCCTCCTACAGAGACACAGAGAGACTCTCCCTCCTACAGAGGACACAGACAGACTCTCCCTCCTACAGAGACACAAAGAGACTCCCTCCTACAGAGGACACAGAGACACTGAGGAACCATAGCAGACTCTAAACCCAGCACACAGATGTTGAGTGAATGTGGTGTTGAAGGTGTGGAGGTGTATCAGTGTGTCAGAGGAGACTCTGTAGAAGGACAGAGTGCCAGCAGGACAGTCCACATACACTGCTACTCTGTTAGAGAAAGAGGAGGAGGAGGAGGAGGAGGAGATGGATGTTTCTCTCTTATTGTGACGGACAGAGTAACCATCATCATCAGAGCAGTCCAGACTCCAGGACTGATCATTCCTTCCAAACCCATAGTCATCACTGTCTCCTCTCCTTCTGATTCTTCTGTAACTCACTGATATATCAACACTTCCTCTCCACTCGACCTCCCAGTAACAGCGACCAGTCAGAACATTTCTACACAGCAGCTGAAGCCAGACATTAAATCTGTCTGGATGATCAGGATATGACTGATCCTCCTCCACATATGTCACCTTCCTGTTGTTATCATACAGTTTGAGGTTTCTGTGCATTGTGTTTGGATCCAGTTCCAGTTCACAGGCATCTGATGGAGAGAACGAGACACAATACAGCTGCAGTTTATCATCTGTTGATTTATTAACTACTTTACTGAAACCATTCAAACTTAAACCATCTCCATGACAACTGAGACGCTCCATCACTGAGGAAGACCATGAGATGTGACTGAAAGCTTTGGACATACAGAGTAAGTGAACCTTTAACAGTTCAGTTAGAACATGAACAGTCAACATAACAGTGATATTCAATAATATTCATGTTTTTTTCATCGAACTGTCGTCTGTTACAAACACATTTTTGTCCAAATGCTCCAAACAGCTGAAGTCAGTGTGAATGAATGAACTTTATCTGCAGGAGAGACATGAGGGACATTTTGGAGCAGGTAGCGCCACCATGTGGACATTCATAAAACATTTCTCTTTTAACTCCTGAACTGTATACGGAGCCCCTCTGGTGACATGGTCAAAAAAAAAAATGATTGTGGCCACAATATAGCTATAACGTGCGCACAAAATACTAATTAATAATATTAATATCATTCCTGGACAGCTGGGTATGCAAATCGAGCGCACCTTCTCTAGAACCTGCAACAGCCTACGTCCGGACCAAATTCTGTTCACAGTTTCAGCTTGAAATCAGCTTAACAAGCCTTTTTCACTGATCATCTCCTTTGAAAGTAGAATCATGTGTGTCAGACTCTCAGCTGAGGGAATACATAGGTTATATGAACCGCAGCGTTTACTCACAGTAGCGCTCACTGGGAATGGGAACCTATCAGCCTATCAGTGATCAGAATCTAGTTTGTATTGATTTGCAGGTTGTCGTTGCTCTGACTGAACCACTGAATGTGTCTGTAAATGGTACATGGTAAATAGACTGTACTTATATAGCGCCTTTCTAGTCTTTTCGACCACTCAAAGCGCTTTACACTACAACTCACTCACCCATTCACACACATTCATACACTGATGGCAGGCAGCTACCACGCAGGGTGCCAACCTGCACATCAGGAGGAAGCTACCCATTCACTCACATTCATACACCGTTGGCATAGCAACGGGAGCAATTAGGGGTTAAGTGTCTTGCCCAAGGACATGTAGACTGGAGGAGCCGGGAATCGAACCGCCAATCTTCCAATTGGAGGACGACCGCTCTACCTCCTGAGCCACAGCCGCCCCCAATGTAGTGTTCTCTGGACATAAAAGTTCACTATATTATTGATCAGTCTGACGTTTACCTGCAGATGAAATGTGCTATAATTCCTTTAAACCATTATGTTAACACTTTGATGATGTTTCTATGCTTGGTCCTGATTTGCTGAAGTCCGTTTTACACTGCTATATTACAGCTAATAGAACCCTGATTAGAAAATTTGGCAATCCTTTATTACCACAGATAATATCTGATCAATAAAAATCATTCCACTTTGATTTGCCAAAGACTTTTGCCAAGGACACTGTCATAGCTTGAGCATAATGGTTAAATCAGCTGCATCAAGTTTAAATTTTCAGAGCTCTTCAATGTGCAGCTGTCACCTGAAATACGGGAGGAGTATTTCGTGCGCACGTTATAGCTATATTGTGGCCACAATTAAAAAATGTTTTTGACCATGTCACCAGAGGGGCTCCGTACTATACAGCTTCATTATTATAAGGAACAAACTGACAGTAATTAATCTCAGCAGAATTATACAATTAATTAGTTAATTGGTTTTGTCTTTTACTTATTTCATCCAGTTTTTCTCAAAGCTCTCATGAATCAAACTGAAAACACACTCACACTTCCTCAGACCAGGTTTCAGTCTCTGCAGTCCACCATGGTCCATCCTGGAGGAATAGACAAAGACACAATCAGCTTCATATACCTTCACCCATATCCACCATTAAACATGAACCAGAGTCCCTCAGTTAGTCAGTGTCTGTCCATACCTGAGAGTGTCCATCTGTCTGTCCATACCTGAGAGTGTCCATCTGTCTGTCCGTACCTAAGAGTGTCCATCTGTCTGTCCATACCTAAGAGTGTCCACCTGTCTGTCCATACCTGAGTGTCCACCTGTCTGTCCATACCTGAGAGTGTCCACCTGTCTGTCCATACCTGAGAGTGTCCAGTCTCCAGTGTGGATCCTCCAGTCCAGCAGACAGCAGCTTCTCTCCTGAGTCTCCTGGATGATTGTAGCTCAGGTCCAGCTCTCTCAGATGGGAGGGGTTGGAGCTCAGAGCTGATGCCAGAGAAGCACAGCCTTCCTCTGTGATCAGACATCCTGACAGACTGAACACACACAACAGTTCATCTAACGAGATAAACAGTATTTTGTCCTTCAGGCCTTTATGTTCACACTCAGCGCCCCCTGCTGTATGTTGGTGTCATGCAGATACATTTTAGGTTAGTAGTAGGAGAGAAAGCACATGTTCCTGCTGGAGGCTGCATTCTGATTTATGTTGGCAGAAGAAATGCCTTTAAAGTTAAATATTGTTCCACAGAATATCTAAAGAAGATTTCAGAGAAATTTACTGATGTTTTAACTTAGTTCTTATTTTTCATTCCAACAATGTTCAATGTGTGATCACAATCATGTAATTAGGTTAACTTAGTATCTTCCATCATATTTCTAATTTCATTTCATTCAGTCTACAAACATTTAAAAAGTTAAATGTAAAGAAAATCTGAAACATTTCCTGAGCAGCAGATCTGCTTTTTATGTTAACCTGCATGTAGAGAACATGACAGTAATTCTGTGTTGTATATTTTCTGTTATTCTTTCCATTATATTAGACTTTCATGAATTAATGCACATTGAGTCTTCATTGAAGATTAAAAGACAGAAACATTAATCCTGACTCACATGTTGGTGTGGAAGGAGTTTTACTTACTGTATACTTGATGTTACATCACTTCAGCTCAGACAGTACACTCAATATTTTTGGTAACATTAACTCTTCATGTAAACTATAACTGGGGGAAACCAAAATATTACTTCATATACACAATAATAAAACTGACCTGAGAGTTTCCAGTCCACAGTGTTGACTCTCCAGTCCAGCAGAAAGCTGCTTCACTCCTGAATCCTGCAGGTTGTTGTTACTCAGGTCCAGATCTCTCAGACTACAGGACTGGGAGCTGAGAACTGAGGACAGAGCTGCAGAGCTTCTCTCTGAGAGGTTACAGTCACTCAACCTGGAGAATAATTTTAATAAGTCAATTCACAGATCCAATATATAAAGACAATAAGTGCTTGGTGGTTTAACTTTTATAGACAGTTGAATCCTGACCTGAGAGATTCCAGTCCACAGTGTGGACTCTCCAGTCCACAGTGTGGACTCTCCAGTTCAGCACACAGCTGCTTCACTCCTGAATCCTGCAGGTTGTTGTTACTCAGGTCCAGATCTCTCAGAATAGAGGACTGGGAGCTGAGAACTGAGGACAGAGCTGCACAGCTTCTCTCTGACAGGTTACAGCCACTCAACCTGTAGAAGAATTTTAATAAGTCAATTCAATGATCCAATATATAAAGACAATACAAACTTGGTAGTTCAACTTTTACAAAGAGTTGAATCCTGACCTGAGAGTTTCCAGTCCACAGTGTGGACTCTCCAGTCCAGCAGAAAGCTGATTCACTCCTGAATCCTGCAGGTTGTTGTTACTCAGGTCCAGATCTCTCAGACTAGAGGACTGGGAGCTGAGAACTGAGGACAGAGCTGCACAGCTTCTCTCTGAGAGGTTACAGTCACTCAACCTGGAAATATAAAGAAAAAAACAAACAAAAAATAGGTTACTTATTTAATTTAATTTAAAAGGACAGCAGAGTATTTAAATAATAATAAATAAAGCCAACTATCTGAGTACTTACAGAGCTTTTTTAGAAGCTTTGACCATTGGCAGAAGCCTCAGAAGAACTGCCTCTGAAGCAGAGTATTTCTTTAGGTCAAACACGTCCAGATATTTTTCTGATGGCAGTAGGAGAGTTTCCAGTCCACAGTGTGGACTCTCCAGTGCAGCACACAGCTGCTTCACTCCTGAATCCTGCAGGTTGTTGTTCCTCAGGTCCAGATCTCTCAGACTAGAGGACTTGGAGCTGAGAACTGAGGACAGAGCTACACAGCTTCTCTCTGAGAGGTTACAGTCACTCAACCTGGAGAAGAATCAGCAGAACAAAATAATTGCAAACATTACTTTTCTTCATTGAGCAAAGATTAAACTACATTAATCTGGATAGTTCTGTGTGCACCTACAGAGCTTTGTTGGAGGCTTTGACCACTGGCAGCAGCCTCAGAAGAGCCTCCTCTGAAGCAGAATATTTCTTCAGGTCAAACACGTCCAGATCTTTTTCTGATGACAGTAAGATGAAGACCAGAGCTGACCACTGAGCAGGAGACAGTTTATCTGTGAAGAGACTTCCTGATCTCAGGTACCATTGGATCTCCTCCACTAGAGAACGATCATTCAGTTCATTCAGACAGTGGAACAGATTGATGCTTCTCTCTGCAGACACATTCTCACTGATCTTCTCCTTGATGTACTGGACTGTTTTCTGATTGGTCTGTGAGCTACTTCCTCTCTGTGTCAGCAGACCTCGTAGGAGAGTCTGACTGGTCTGCAGTGAAAGACCCAGGAGGAAGCGGAGGAACAAGTCCAGGTGCCCATTTGGACTCTTTAAGGCCTCGTCCACAGCTCTCTGGTAGAAACGTGTTGGTTCAGGTTTGTCTTTAAAGACGTTAGACCACCTGGATGTTGTTTGTTCTTCTTCCAGCAGATTGACTCCAGACTTGATGAATGTCAGATGGACATGAAGAGCAGCCAGAAACTCCTGAAGGCTCAGATGTACAAAGCAGAACACTTTGTCCTGGTACAGCCCTCTCTCCTCTTTAAAGACCTGTGTGAACACTCCTGAGTACACTGAGGCTGCTCTGATATCGATGCCACACTCTGTCAGGTCTGATTCATAGAAGATCAGGTTGCCTTTCTGCAGCTGCTCAAAAGCCAGTTTTCCCAGAGACTTCATCATCTTCCTGCTCTTCTTACTCCAGTGTGGATCTGTCTCAGCTCCTCCATCATACTTGATGTTCTTCAGTTTGGACTGAAGCACCAGGAAGTGGATGTACATCTCAGTCAGGGTCTTGGGCAGCTCTCCTCCCTCTCTGCTTTTCAACACATCCTCCAGAACTGTAGCAGTGATCCAGCAGAAGACTGGGATGTGGCACATGATGTGGAGGCTTCGTGATGTCTTGATGTGGGAGATGATGGTTCTGGCCTGCTCCTCATCTCTGAATCTCTTCCTGAAGTACTCCTCCTTCTGTGGGTCAGTGAACCCTCTGACCTCTGTCACCATGCTGAAACACTCAGGAGGGATCTGATTGGCTGCTGCAGGTCGTGTGGTTATCCAGAGGCGAGCAGAGGGAAGCAGTTTCCCCCTGATGAGGTTTGTCAGCAGCACATCCACTGAGGTGGACTCTGTAACATCAGTCAGGATCTCAGTGTTGTGGAAGTCCAGAGGAAGTCGACACTCATCCAGACCGTCAAAGATGAACACAACCTGGAACTCTTCAAACCTGCAGATTCCTGCTTCTTTGGTTTCAGTAAAGAAGTGATGAACAAGTTCCACCAAGCTGTACTTTTTCTCTTTCAGCACATTCAGCTGTCTGAAAGTGAATGGAAATGTGAAGTGTATGTCCTGGTTGGCTTTGTCTTCAGCCCAGTCCAGAGTGAACTTCTGTGTTAAGACTGTTTTCCCAATGCCAGCCACTCCCTTTGTCATCACTGTTCTGATTGGTTCATCTCTTCCAGGTGAGGCTTTAAAGATGTCTTCTTGTCTGATTGTTGTTTCTGGTCTGTCTGGTTTCCTGGATGCTGTTTCAATCTGTCTGATCTCATGTTCATCATTGACCTCTGCAGTCCCTCCCTCTGTGATGTAGAGTGGTGTGTAGATCTGATTCAGAAGGGTTGGGTTTCCTGCTTTAGCGATCCCCTCAAACACACACTGGAACTTCTTCTGCAGGTTAGACTTGAGTTTACGTCGACACTTTGCAGCACCAGTTGCTGAATGAATAAAAAACAAATGAAATCAGTGAGTGGATTCTACATGTAACATGTACATGTAAGTGTGTCTGTGTAGTTTTATTCAGCTCATCAGTGGAGGACAAACAGCCTCTGATCTGATGCAGATGTGTGCATATTTACAGCAGAGTTTGAAATATAAACCTCTCCCATGTTGCCTCCATTTCCTCTCCATCATGTTAAATCTGTTAAAATCCTCTTACTGCTCTGCAGACGCTCAGCCAGCTCCTTCTGCTTCATTCTCCTCAGGAAGTGCACTGTGATCTTCAGAAATGCCTCTCTGCTGCTCCTCCTCTGCTCTTCCTCCTCACTGTCCAACACCTCCTCATGCTCACTCTGACTCTCTAAGCATTCTGGGTCATCTGGACTCAGACCCCTCTGGACTGTCTTCAGCTCGTTCTTCACAAAAGTGACGATGTTCTCCTCCAGCAGCTGGAACAGAAAGATAAAGTGAACATTTCATTTAAACTGGTAGAACACAACATGTGATTCATGTGTCAGTCTGAAGGCCTGCTGGTCTAAACAGAGCAGCATGGACACTGTTAGGACCTGAATGCTACTTTAGTATTTCATCTGTGGTTGATGGAGTTCATAGTAAAAGGTGTGTTTGTACATGTACACACCATAAATATGGAGTCCAGCTGTGTTTGATGCTGCTGTGCAGACTGATCACTGGGAACCTCTGAGCTCTGCTGCTGAACTCTGTGGAGAAAACATCACGTTTAAGGACATTTAATGACTCAAATCTGCACTCAGCTTATTAAAGATGTTCTGTCATGATGACTAAATGAAATCCTGTAAATGCTGCTCTGATTACTGGATGTTAAATTTTTACGTTCCATCAGCAGGTTGTCCATCTTTAAAGCTAATAGGACGAGGCATAGACCAGTCACTCTTCATGGACACACAGCTGGGTTCAGGAGAGTCTGCTCTCTGCTGCTGCATCCTGTTATGAATAAAGAAGTGAAAAAAGTATGTAGTTAACACCAAAGAACTGCTGTCCAGCTTCGCTGAGTCACTGCTGTCCAGCTTCACTGAGTCTCTGCTGTCCAGCTTCACTGAATCTCTGCTGTCCAGCTTCGCTGAGTCTCTGCTGTCCAGCTTCACTGAGTCTCTGCTGTCCAGCTTCACTGAGTCTCTGCTGCCCAGCTTCACTGAGTCTTTGCTGCCCAGTTCCTCCACAGACACCCAGCCAGCTCCCAAAACATCAGCCCCCCTGCTGAGGTCCTCCTGTCTCTTGGTCTCCTTTTTACGTTGTTTTGTTGACACCTTGGTCCCCAAAGTTTCTGCCCTGAGCAGCTCTTTCAGCCTCTAGAGTGGTCCTGCCCATCTGTCCTGCCTTCTTTCTCCTCTTTGTTTTCTCCCTCCTGACCAGCCTGGAGGGACATTTGGGAGCTGTCACTTGAGGGGCGACTGTCATGATTCCTGTTTAAGCTCTGTTTGTGTTGTCCTGTCTGTTTCTGTCCCTGTCTTCAGTTTCAAACCCACCTGCTCACCTGCTGCCACTGTGTAATTCCCTCATCAGCTCCTCACTACATATACTGCTCTCACTCATTTTCTTTCATTCTAGACACTAGATTGTGATGCTGTTCCTGTCTGTTCCTGTTCCTCTTGTTACCTGTTCCTGCTGGTTTCAACCTTATTTGAACTGCTTTCCCTTTATGGTCTGTAAGCCTGTCTGTTGGCTTCTGAGCATTAAAGCTGTTTCCATTTAACCTGTCTGTGGTGTTTGTGCCTGGTTCACCTGCTCCGACCCACATAACACAGGAGGTTTATTCAGCCCAAACAGCCAACCAACCATTATTAAATTCTTACCTTCCATCAGCAGGTTGTCCATCTTTAAACGCAATAGGACGATCCATAGACCAGTCACTCTTCATGGACACACAGCTGGGTTCAGGAGAGTCTGCTCTCTGCTGCTGTATCCTGATACAAACAAACAAAAAATCAAAGAGTTTAAAAAGATTTATGTTGAGCAGACTGTCAGCAGCTGAAGTTTTAGAAGCAGAATGAAAATCAGTAAGAAGACAGTGGATGAGAAACGTTCTCCTGTTCATCAGAATGTCATCTGATGAAAGATGCTGTCTCATCTTAGTTGATTAGTTGACTAATCAGTGGTTGAGCTCTTTGTTAACTCACAAAGTTAGTAGTTCATTCTGAGTTATTGTGACTTATTATTCAGTAGTTGAGTGTCAGATGTGACAGTGAGTGTGAATAATGATGGTGGAGTGATGTGAGTGGAGAACAGTGATGGACAGTTAGAGATCCTCATCTCACCTCTGAGCTTTGGCCTGGCTGTCATGTTCCCCACACAGAGAGCTTTTAGAGGGAGGGACTCCCTCCTCTCTGTCCTCACACTGATCCATAGCAGAGAAACACCTTCACACAAACACAACAACATGCTCATTCATTACAACCAGCTGCACATCACACAGGTCTGCACTGCTGTCTAACATCCTGTCATTATTCATTCCACCACCAGATGGAGCCAAAGCAACAAACTATTTAAAGACTTTCACTGAGCTTTAATGTTTAATAACTTAGTTTCTGAATGTTCCACTGACTTTTCATTTGCATGATTAAATAACCGAATATCATGCATGAAAAGATGTTTTCAACAGTATTTCTGTCACCTTCTTTTAACACATTTCATAGTATATTATTATATGGCTTTTATTACCTGTTCATCACTAACCGTCCCACCTGTGAACCAAACTCTTTCTGTTGGACTGTGGACAGTTGTTACTGTGGATTAGTTATTATAATAACTGTCATAATGTTTGTCAGGTTTAAGATGACTGAATGAGGTGACCTTTGATACGACCAATTGAATGAATCAAACACACAAATACTGACTTCAATAAAACAGTTTTACAAAAACAACAGTCAATCACTTAGTCTATTTATCTAAAGTTTAGTACAATGAATGTCATTGTACCCAAACCCTTTAACAGCCAGGTTCAGTTGTTGGGCAGGGTGCTGAACCATTTGAAAATGACCCAAAAGATGAATATTTATATTATATGGAGTACATACTGTATATTACATGTTCAAACTCATATAACTCATTTCATAGTATTAGCAGTCAGTGAAAGTTTACATAGTGCTATCATAGTGGAACAATGAGCAGTACAGTAGTAAAATTAATATCAATGTACATTATTATTAGTAATAGTGTGACAGAGTTCACACAGGAACAGCTAACTGCTCAGTAACACTTTAAAAACATGCAGCACTGACTAAATCACTTGATACTTGCAGCTGAAATACACAGGCAGGAATGGAGGCTCCTAATAAAGCTTTGAACCCAAAAATAGAGAAAAGAAAACAGAAAAAGCAGTACACTCTCAGAAGATCACACATCATAAGCAAGTATCCACTGAAATACAGGTGTGGCAGAGCTAAGGGGGGAGGGTGGCCTTTATAGGAGCCACCGGAGCTTAACAACCCGACAACGCCATTTGGGGAGTCTCACCCCAGCAAATATTTTAGTAGTTTACTCTTATAGCTTAGACAAACATAGGCAACACAAGTTCGGAACTGAAGTAAGACAGAGACGTGTTGGAGTAATAACTGGAAGTGTCTGTAAAGAGAAATGGTTAAAACCTAACCTAACTGAAATTTTAAAAAAGCATTAAATATTTGATTACAATTATATCATTTTCCTTTTTCTTTAAAAGCTAAACAACTTCCAGTAATAAAAACTATATAACAAAAGAATAATAGTGGGCTGGGGTCAGCAGTGGTGAGGCAACCTACCTAGGGGTGTATCCCAGAAGTGCAATTCACCACCACGCGTGTACACACAGCAATCAGCGATCCAAGGCAAACAGATGCTTATACATGGTGTCCCAGTGCTCTTACCACTGCAAACTTGTGAAGGATAAACCACGCTAAAGGTGCCGAGCCTCCACCACGACAGAGCCTCCACTAGAAGAAATAAACAAAATGAATACAAAAGAAATATTTTAAAAAACCACAACAACAAATACAGACCAGTTGGTTCAAACTAACTTTTGTCTTACAGTCGGTACAGGTACAATGCAGCCGGGAAGTCACTCCTGTTCACAGGCAGGACTAAAATACTAAGGCAAAACAGCAGCTGAACAAAACCTAAAATAAACACACACTTCATGTTAATATAAAATAAATCTAAATCATAACCTGCCACTTATAATAATTCGCACCTAGATGGACTGGACATGATTAACACACATCCCTCATGGCAGCCAGGGACTTGGAAACATCAACCTCTGGCAAGAGACACCAATACCAGGCAGACAGCAGCAGGCTAAAACAGGGCACTTAATTCATCACCAACCTCAGAGTCAGAGAAAGGTACCCTGTAGCAACCAGCAGGCAGGAAAAGCAGAGAGAAAGAACCCTGAAGCCACAGGTGTTTCCCTCAGGCTGATAAGAAGGGCTGGACCAGGGGGGAGCTGACCTAGATCTTTTGGGGATGAGTTCATAACTCATAAGGAGTCAAATACGAGCAGACATGCCAACTCTCCAGTTCCGGGAGTCTCCCGCATATTGATAGCGGCTCCCTGACGTCCGCAAATGAGATCCAATCTCCCGGAATCTGGAGCGAGTGAGCAAGAGCGCGCACTAGAGAGTGACTGCGCACGCGTGTGTGTGTATGTTTGTGTGACTATAAATGCAGCGCGTGTGAGAGCGAAGCAGCTCTGTGTTGCCGCTTATTAGACCGATCGCATGCATGCACCCCCCCGCACCAAGCCCTCTTTAAATAATGACAAGAAAAGACAAAGAAAGTGAAAGTAAAGAAAAAGGATTAGAAAAAAAGACCCGTACTCTAACCAAACTGTGACAAACTATATTCCACTTGGAGATGGTCCTATAACAATAAATAATAAAATGAGGCGATAATCAGTAAGTTGAATAAAATGATGAAAGCTTTACTTCATATAACTAGCAGCCAAACCAGCGGCCTGCTTAATGTCGTGATGACTGATCATTATATCTGCAATCAGTTCTCTGGAAAGCTTCATTACAGTGTGCATATACGGAGAGATGTCTCTGCTTTCTACAGGGTTAAATACATTTCTCACTTTACATCATATTCATCATATTGTTATTAATACACTGCCTACCTCTTCCTCGGGCTGCTTCTCTTCCGTGTTTGCAGACTGGCGAAAGTAAGCACTCACCTGTATTCTACCTGAGGAAACGACCTGAGGAAGGAGGAGCTTTGATTTGAGAGAAATGACTCGTCCTTTCCTCCGCAGTGTCACGTGAACCTGATCACAGCTGGATCAGCTGCTGCGACTAGACGGAGTTTGTGTCTCCACAATGTGTGAATTTATTCTAAATTAATTTTAATTTATTTTATGTTATTTCACTTTAGATATTTTGTTTTACTTCATTGATTCTAAATTAATTTTGATTTATTTCATGTTATTTCACTTTAATATTTTGTTTTACTTTAAGCTAATTTCACTTTAGATATTTTGTTTTTACTTCATTGATTCTAATTTAATTTATGTATTTTTTGTTATTTCACTTTAGATAGTTTATTTTATTTTATTGATTCTAAATACATTTTAATTAATTTTATGTTATTTCACTTTAAATATTTTGTTTTACTTTAATTTTACTTTATTTTAGATTTATAATATAATAAGTTAATTTTGTGAGTCTTTTGTTGTAATGTCACGTTTTGACCACCAGGTGTCAGTAAGCGCCTCTCTCAGCCGCCGCCGTGTGTGCTGTCCGGTCCCCGCCGCTGGGGGGCGCTCCCTCCCCTGGTCCTCCCCGGGGCTCTGATGGCAGGATGGCGGAGGCAGGGGGACCGGAGTCCGCCGCGGCCCGGTGCCCGGACGAGTCGTCGGATAGCGAGCCGGAACAGGAGCCCGGAGCCCCGCAGAAACTCATCCGGAAAGTGTCCACGTCCGGCCAGATCCGCAGCAAGGTAGACAGCGGTGAAATCCCGCTTTTATTCCCGCACATGAGTCCTGCTCAGCGGCTGCTTTCATTCAGCGGGGGAGGGCCACACGGAGCCCCAGACACAGCGCTCTCCTCCGGGGCGAGAGCGGGGCGCCGGACTCCATTCACAAATCCTTCCGTTTTATATCCCTCCCCCTCCAAAGGATAAACAAAACACTAGATACAGTCAGATGGATATAATCCGACTTTATAGAAGCCACTTTAAACATCGGCATAAAAAAAACCAACCCATATTTAATCTGTGTTTTTAATGCTTGACCTTTTAAAACCGGTTTGACACCTTTTACCACATCCTCTTCCTCCGCGGCTCACTGCGGTCGGCAGCGGTGTGAAGCTCTTTAAAAGTCGGCTGTTTAATTCAAATCTGTGCAGCTTGGTGGATTTAAACAAAGCCGAATAAAAGGCAGGATGATACTTAACTGTTAAAAGATATAATCGCTTGTTTTAACTTTAAGGATATTTCGTGGTGAGCAACTGGAATCAAAATGTTATGTTTTTTTTAATGGAGTTTGGTTCCATCACATTTTGGGGATGAGGGCCAAAGCTGCAAACCAAGAGTAAAAGTTTAGTCTTAAGTTAATGCAGGCCTCGAATCGGAGAGGAACTTCATTGCAAATGTAGAAAATAAACGTAAATGTGACATAAATTCAGGAGAAATGTTGATTCTTTACAGCGCCGGTAGTTTAAAGCTAAGCTAATGATGCTACCCGGAGGGTCTCAGGCCCCGGAGGGAAGCACCGATGTTTCCCACTGCTCCTCCCCCGGCCGAGATGGGTTTGGGCCGGAGGAGCAGGAGTGAGACTTCCCGGAGACATAACGGTCCTCCGTTAGACGTTAGATAATGTTCATTTAAACGTTTATTTTTTAACAGAAACGAGGCCAATGACTGACTTGCTACCTTTATTAAACACACAGCGTGGTTTATAATATAATTTAAACACATTTAACACATAAAACGGTTATTTTTAAGCAATTTATTAAACTTAACTGTGTCTTCTTCAGGTACTCATTAAAAGCTCGGAAATTCCAGCATCAGAGCGGTGAAGCGTCTATGAAACTAAACACAGTGAAGCAGGTTTAAATCTTTCTTACATACTTCTATAAAGTTTCATGTCTAACAGAGCCAGGAAAGTCAGTCCTGGTTCATTAAATGTCTCATGTGGTGTATTTTTAAAAAATCTGAATAATTAATTTCCTTCTTATAAGTGTCTTTTTTATGCTTCAGCTGCTTTCAATACTGATGAGAACGTGGAGCAATAGTGTTATCAGTGATTCTGGACCTGATATTACTTGAATTCTTACTTATAGTTTGGAACAAAAGATGAGTTTTTGAGTTTGAAATAAAAAAAAAGCAAAAACTGACTGAATGCAGTGTTTGGAAATAAACTGTTATCTGTTTTTAAGTTTATTATGTGTTATTATTCTCGCTGCCTCTGTTAAAACTTTGAAGGTGTAGTTATAAACTTCTAAATTATTTATGTGTTTGGATTCTACTCTCCAGTTATTATTATTTTATTATTTTCCATATCCATAATCTTTCCATTTTATTCTAACCCCGAGGCAAGTCAGCTTTATTTATATGGAGCATTTCATAGACAGGGGGAACTCAGTGTGCTTTACATAAAAACAAACATTTGACAGTAAGAATTGGAAGCATAAAAACATACAATTTAAAAAAAAAAAAAAAAAAAAAAAAAAACATATATAAAATTATAATTAAAAGAAAAAAGTACAATTGGACAGTTAAAAACACAATTTTGATATAAAGTACAGAAAAAATAGAAAAGAGGGAAAGAAAACAAAAGGCTAGTTTAACATAGAGCATAAAATAATGATTTGCATTCAACTTATTAAAAGAATGATAAGGCAGGTTGTAAAGTCTGACTTCGGCTGTTGCTCAGGAGGTAGTGCGGTCGTCCACCAATTGGAAGCGGTTCGATTCCCGATTCCTCCAGTCTACATGGAGGATGTGTCCTTGGGCAAGACACTTAACCCCAAATTGCTCCCGTTGCTGTGCCAACGGTGTATGAATGATTAGCTTCTCCTGATGTGCAGGTTGGCACCCTGCGTGGTAGCTCCTGCCATCAGTGTATGAATGTGTGTGAATGGGGTGAATGAAATGTATTGTAAAGCGCTTTGAGTGGTCGAAAAGACTATATAAGTACAGTCCATTTACCATTTACTTCCTGATCTGTTTTAAATGAGCAGCTGTTGTTTTTCTCTACATCTCTCCGTAATAATAATGACACCTTAGCACAGTGCTGGATGGACAGTGTTTTATTTTACATCATTTTTTGAGCAAAAGTGCGACTGGGTATCCCACAATGCATTTGCTCCCACCGGTGATACACAGGATTTGGTGACCCTTTAGATTTAAGGACCGGCAGTGTTGGTTTGGTTGGTTTTAGGCAGGAGGATTAACGGTGTGTTCAATCTCCCCCTGGAAGTCGGAAAGTTCCCAGTCAGAAATTTCAACTAGAACGCCCGCTGATGTCAGAAGAACTCGCTAGCCCCGACCTCAAAATCCCAGATAGACAACAGTTTTTATTAGGGATGCACCGAAATGAAAATTCTTGGCCGAAACCGAAAACCGAAAATGAGGAAACCATGGCCGAAAACCGAAACACCGAAAGAAATTATTATGCCAATTATTAGTACCATTGCATTTATGGCTATGACTGTGTACTAACCTCACTAAAATCAAGGCATTGCAATTCAAAGAATAAATCAATTACAAAAGTATGAAAATATTTATTTAGCAATGACATTACAACAATGCACAATATAAAATTAAATTAAGTTAAAAATAACACTTAGTGTTACACTTGGTGGAGGGTTGCGATCGGAATCGGTCTAATAAGCAGCAACACAGAGCTATAAGCACGCTTTACTCTCACACACGCTGCATTTACAGTCACACAAACACACACACCTTCTCCTGTGCTGTGCGCTTCTCCGTCTCCAAGCGGGTTCTCCGCATCCATCGCGGCCCGGATCATTTCTCGTGCGCGCTGCTTTAATCCCACATCCAAGTAATGATCTTTATAACGCGGATCAAGTACAGTCGCAGTGAAGTGCAGAGGATCCAAAAAGATCTCAGTGAAACGTGTGCTGGCAGACTCTAAGAGTTTACTACACTTTAGTGCTGCAATTAAAGGAATAACGTCTGCTACAGATGCATCAGAGGAGCTGATCTCTTTAGTTAGCTGTTTCGGCCGTGTTGTTTCGGTGATAAAAGTATTTCGGCCGAAAACCGAAAATGCGCTTTTGGGCCATTTTCGGACGAAAATTTTCGGTGGCTGAATATTCGGTGCATCCCTAGTTTTTATTAACTGGTATTTCTATCAGTGGTTAGCCTGACTTCAACTGGTTTCCTCACTTCTAAACTCGGGTTTGACGTCATTCCCAACTCCGACTTCCAACGAGGTAAAAGGAACACAGCGTTGGCCACCAGGGGGCGACCGTTTTGGTGTCAAAAGGACTTCCGTCTCTATACAAGTCAATGGAGAATTCACCAACTTCTCACTTGATTTCTAACCTCAGTAAACGTTTTCAAAATGTGTTTATGGTCTCAATCGCTAGTTTAAAGCCTTCTTCAATGCAGTATGATGTTCATTTGGGACATTTTGGCCTCCCTGATTTTATATGTGACGATAAAGCAGGGTATGCATTAGGGCGTGGCTACGTCGTGATTGACAGGTTGATGGGTTCACAGGTTCAGGAGGGCGCCTCATGCTCCTCTTGATGCCCATATAAGTATAATCCCTGTTTTTATTTTTCCCAGCATGCACCTGAAATTTTCAAGATGGCGCTGCTGAGATCCGATACTATTGCCCTCCGAGCAGCAGTCCACAAACCAATGGGTGACGTCACGGATGTTACGTCCATTTTATATACATGTATATGTCTATGGTAATATCGCGATATGTCATCTGAGTTGTCTTTTCCTGGTTGAATTACAGTAAAATATTGTTGACTGTTATAGCTTTCTTTTACCTACTTTGTCATTATATCCACATTATTTATCAAAGATTTCTTAGTAAAAGCATCGACAGTCATCTCTATAATATTGTTGTAATATCGATATCGAGATATTTGGTCTAGTCCATATCGCTTTGTCCATATCGCTCTAGTACAGATCGTTTATCATTTACTGAACTCAGAAGGACGGACGTACCTCACCAGCCCCGACCTCAAAATCCACGATGCCTGCCCAACAGCATCAACATTTAACAGTGTGAAGGTTTTAGTAACATCCAGTTTATGAGCGGTTAATAAATCAGTCGTATACGAAACAATGTCCAAAAGCAAAATGTGTTTTTATTAACTGTTTATCAACCGACAGACCGTCAGAAACCAGTTGTAGCTGCTGTTAACCACTGATAGAAATACCAGTTAATAAAAACACATTTTACTGTATTTTAGCAACACGTCCACAGATAGAAGTTGGACAGTGTTTAGTATACGACTGATTTAATATCTGCTAATAAACAGGATGTTATTAAAACCTTCACACTGTTGATGCCATCTCAGGGCTGGTGGCATCATGGTGGAGGTTAAATATGTCACTTTCATTCAGTTTTAACATTTCTTAGGTGAGATAGTGACTGTTTATGTGATGCGTTTACTGTCACCGTGAAAACCGAAAGTCTCTCCTCCTCCTCTCCTCATCTCCTCCACTCATCCTCTCCTTTTCCTCCTCCACCTCTCCTCCATTTATCCTCCACCTCTCCTCATCCTCCTTTCCTCTTCCTCCACCTCTCCTCCGATCCTCCTATCCGCCCCTCTACCTTCCTCCCTTCCTTCTTTCCTTTCTTCCTCCCTTCCTCTTTTCCTTCCTTCCTTCCTCCCTTCTCTCTTTTCCTTTCTCCCTCCCTCCCTCCTTCCTTCCTTCCTCCCTCCTTTCCTTTCTCCCTCCCTCCCTCCCTCCCTCCTTTCCTTCCTTCTCCCTCCTTTCCTTCCTTCCTCCCTCCCTCCTTTCCTTCCTTGTCCCTCCTTTCCTTCCTTCCTCCCTCCTTTCCTTCCTTCTCCCTCCTTTCTTTCCTTCATCCCTTCCTTCCTCCCTTGACTCGAGGACAACAGGAGGGTTAATCATATTTTATTGTGAATGAGCTAACATGAATGTAACTTCAGACCTGTGGACTGATTCATATTTGAATGAACAGACGCAGCACATTGTTTCCCAGGGTTGCAAAATTCTGGCAATTTTCAAAGTTGGAAACTTTCCACGGGAATTAACGGGAATAAATTAGAAATGTATTCCTTAAGTATTCCTTCCTCACAAGTAATGATGCAAATAAATACCCAGAAAAAAGAAAACATTTAAAAGTCAATCATTAATCTTTGTTGTTCAGTTCACTGTGAGTGTTGATATTTCCGCTGGTCCCTGAAGGCAGCAGCGGCTCAGTTCAGACTGACGTGGACGTCGTAGTCACAGGAAGACAGTTTTGGCCCGAAGCCGCTGCGTTTCTATTTAAAGCCGATGTTTTGGGAAATTTCACAGGCTGAGACCAAAACATGAAGAATGAGTCATGTGGGAAGTAACGAGTTTAACGAGAGTCACATTAAACCGTCCACACAGGTTTCATTCATGTGTTTTACATTCCTCAAGCTGAGACTCTGCTGCTTCGCTTTCTCTTAAGTTCACAGATGGTGTTTGATGCTTTAAATAAAACACTGCAGTGGACAGACTGGTTGAACTGGGAAGCTTCCTCTCAGTGAAACCACCATGAATACATAAATAAAAGATATCTGATAACATTTTATAATGTTTATCAGCACAAAGACGATTTATTATAAACTGTTAGTTGCAGTTTTACTTTACTTATTGTTATTGTATATTAACCTTTGTGTCGTCCTCGTCCTTCCTCCCTCCTTCTCTCTTTCTTTCCTTCCTCTCTCTTTCCTCCCTTCTGTCCTTCCTTCCTCCATCCGTCCTTCTTGCCTTCCCTCCTTCCTTCTTTCCTTTCCTTCCCCCTTCCTTCTTTCCTTTCCTTCCCCCCTTCCTTCTTTCCTTATATATACATAGAATGTATATATAACGGATGTTATGTCCATAATATATACAGTCTATGGTTAATTCCCATAGAAAATGTCCAACTTTTAATATTTCCAAAATTCCCCATGGAAAGTTTGAACCGGTAATTTATCGGATATGTTCTCCCCCTTTGCGCCCTTTAGGCACGTTGTTTCTAGAATAAAGTAAAACAAGTCGGTTCAGATCAGAAGCTTTAAATGTTTAAACCATAGACTGTATATAAAATGGACGTAACATCCGTGACGTCACCCATTGGTTTGTGGACTGCTGCTCGGAGGCCAATAGTATCGGATCTGAGCAGCGCCATCTTGAAAATTTCAGGTGCATGCTGGGAAAAATAAAAACAGGGATTCTACTTATATGGGCATCAGGAGGAGCATGAGGCGCCCTCCTGAACCTGTGAACCAATCAACCTGTCAATCACGACGTAGCCACGCCCTAATGCATACCCTGCTTTATCGTCACATATAAAATCAGGAAGGCCAAAATGTCCCAAATGAACATCATAGTGCATTGAAGAAGGCTTTAAACTAGCGATTGAGACCATAAACACATTTTGAAAACGTTTACTGAGGTTAGAAATCAAGTGAGAAGTTGGTGAATTCTCCATTGACTTGTATAGAGACGGAAGTCCTTTTGACACCAAAACGGTCGCCCCCTGGTGGCCTTTTGATAGAATGCAGTTTTAAGTTACTTCCGCGTTCGCATCATTTCAGAGGACTGGAACTCCCCGCCTGGTTTAAACATGGAAACTTGAGTTCAGATATAAGTGTGTTTCCTTTTGCACTGTGGGTGATTTACAGAGTGAACTTTTATAACTCATGACTGCAGTTCTTAAAGCAGCAGTGTGATACTAACCCTTCACTCTCAATGCTTCCTATTGTTGACTTCATCATGAGACCGTTACACTCGGCTTCGGTTCCCACAAAGAAAAAGCTTCAGGATTATTTTTAGTTTTCCTCCCACCTGACGGAGAAGTGAAAGATTCACGATGTTTGACTCTGTGTGTTTCAGACGGTGCTGAAAGAAGGAAACCTGATGAAGCAAACTAACTCCTTCCAACGCTGGAAGAGACGATACTTCAAACTGAGAGGGAGAACGCTTTACTACGCCCAAACTGCTAAGGTGACTGAGGAGGAGAGGAGGAGGAGGAGGACAGGAGGAGGAGAGGAGGGGTGGAGGAGGAGAGGAGGATAGGAGGAGGAGAGGAGGAGGAGAGGTCGAGGAGGGGGAGGAGAGGAGGAGGATAGGTGGAGGAAGAGGAGAGGATGAGTGGAGGAGAGGAAAGGTGGAGGATAATGGAGGATAAGTGGAGGAGGAGGAGAGGAGGAAGAGAGGAGGAAGAGAGGAGAAGGAGGATACATGATCCAACGTTATATAACAAGTGAATAAACGACATAAAGAATGAAATGATGAGTGTTAATAAATCTAAGCTGATATACAGTATCTCACAAAAGCGAGTACACCCCTCACATTTTTTCAAATATTTTATATCTTTTCATGGGACAACACTATAGAAATGAAACTTTGATATAACTTAAAGTAGTGAGTGTACAACTTGTATAGCAGTATAGATTTACTGTCCTCTGAAAATAACTCAACACACAGCCATTAATGTCTAAACAGCTGGCAACACAAGTGAGTACACCTCACAGTGAACATGTCCAAATTGTGCCCAAACTATCAATATTTTGTGTGACCACCATTATTATCTAGCACTGCTTTAACCCTCTTGGGCATGGAATTCACCAGAGCTGCACAGGTTGTTACTGGAATCCTTTTCCACTCCTCCATGATGACATCACGGAGCTGGTGGATGTTGGACACCTTGCGCTCCTCCACCTTCCGCTTGAAGATGCCCCACAGGTGCTCAATTGGGTTTAGGTCTGGAGACATACTTGGCCAGTCCATCACCTTTACCTTCAGCTTCCTCAGCAAGGCAGTTGTCATCTTGGAGGTGTGTTTGGGGTCGTTATCATGTTGGAAAACTGCCCTGCGGCCCAGTTTCCAAAGGGAGGGGATCATGCTCTGCTTCAGAATGTCACAGTACATGTTTGAATTCATGCTTCCCTCAATGAACTGCAGCTCCCCAGTGCCGGCAGCACTCATGCAGCCCCAGACCATGACGCTACCACCACCATGCTTGACTGTAGGCAAGACACAGTTGTCTTTGTATTACTCACCAGGGTGCCGCCACACACGCTGACACCATCTGAGCCAAACAAGTTTATCTTGGTCTCATCAGACCATAGGACATGGTTCCAGTAAACCATGTCCTTGGACTGCTTGTCTTCAGCAAACTGTTTGCGGGCTTTCTTGTGCATCAGCTTCAGAAGAGGCTTCCTTCTGGGACGACGGCTATGCAGACTGATTTGATGCAGTGTGCGTCGTATGGTCTGAGCACTGACAGGCTGACCCCCCACCTATTCAACCTCTGCAGCAATGCAGGCAGCACTCATTTGTCTATTTTTTGAAGCCAACCTCTGGATATGACGCTGAACACGTGGACTCAACTTCTTTGGTCGACCCTGGCGAGGCCTGTTCCGAGTGGAAGATGTCCTGGAAAACCTCTGTATGATCTTGGCCACCGTGCTGTAGCTCTGTTTCAGGGTGTTAGCAATCTTCTTATAGAGCAACAATTACATTTTTCAGATCCTCAGAGAGTTCTTTGCCATGAGGCGCCATGTTGAATATCCAGTGACCAGTATGAGAGTATGAGAGAGAAAACACCAAATTTAACAGCCCTGCTCCCAATTCACACCTGAAACCTTGTAACACTAACGAGTCACATGACACCAGGGAGGGACAACGACACAATTGGGCACAATTTGGACATGTTCACTGTGAGGTGTACTCACTTGTGTTGCCAGCTGTTTAGAGATTAATGGCTGTGTGTTGAGTTATTTTCAGAGGACAGTAAATCTATACTGCTATACAAGTTGTATACAAACTACTTTAAGTTATATCAAAGATTCATTTCTATAATGTTGTCCCATGAAAAGATATAATAAAATATTTGCAAAAATGTGAGAGGTGTACTCACTTTTGTGAGATACTGTATATCATATATATAATAGTCTTTAGTTTAACAGTGATGTGACAGGAAGCATCTTCAGCGTGTCTCCTCTCGTCTCTACAGTCCATCATCTTTGACGAGGTCGACCTGACGGACGCCAGCGTGGCCGAGTCCAGCACCAAGAACTTCAACAACAGCTTCACAGTGAGTCCAAACACTCAACAGCTGATAGAACAGCTGATGGAACAGCTGATAGAACAGCTGGTAGAACAGCTGATGGAACAGCTGATAGAAACATCAATTATCTCACAGCTGTTAAATGTCAGAAACGGGTCAAACCACAGATTCCTCCTTAATTCTTCCTTCCTTTCATTCTATCCTTCCTTCCTCCCTCCTACCTTCCTTCCTTCCTTCTTTCCTCCTTCCTCCCTCCTTCTCTCTTTCTTTCCTTCCTGTCTTTCCTCCCTTCCTTCTTTCCTTCCTCCATCCCCCTTTCTGCCTTTCATTCTATCCTTCCTCCCTCCCTCCTTCCTTCCTCCCTCCCTCCTTTCTTCTTTCCTGCCTTCCTTCCTTCCTTCTTCCTCCCTTCCTTCCTTTCCTCCCTCCTTTCCTTCCTTCTTCCTCCCTTCCTTCCTTTCCTCCCTCCTTTCCTTCCTTCTTCCTCCCTTCCTTCCTTTCCTTCTTCCTCCCTTCCTCCCTCCCTTCCTTCCTCCCTTCCTTCCTTCCTCCCTCCTTTCCTTCCTTCTTCCTCCCTCCTTTCCTTCCTTCTTCCTCCCTTCCCTCCTTCCTTCCTTGACTCGAGGACAACAGGAGGGTTAAAGATGACGGTGAGAAACAATAAAGTAACAAAACAAAATAAATATAAAGTTTATTTAAAGAATGAAACTTTCTCAGCGAACAGTCAGAGGAACTTCCTGTTAATGTCTTTGATGTCTATTTACAGACTGTTTAAACAGCAGGGTGGGGCTGTGTGTGTGTGTGTGATGATCACTCTGTTTACATGTGACTGAGTGTATTTATAGCAGTGTGTGTGTGTGTGTGACGCTGCTCGCTGCTCCTCATAAACTACAGCTGTTATCATTGTGTGTGTGTGTGTGTGTGTGTGTGTGTGTGTGTGTGTGTGTGTTGGTTCACTCTCTCTGGACATTTAGTAGTTTAGACTTCTTCTTCTGTGCGGTGGTCCTCTGAAATCCCTCCCTCGTCCCCCTCCCCCTCCCTCCATCGGGGGGTCGGCATGACGACAGACAGGAAGTAGGTTTGAGTCATAGGGGAGGATGTGGGCGGGGCTAGAGGAGGCAGTAGCAGCAGAGCAGATCCAGGTCTGCTCTGAGGTCTGAGCCTCCGACGGGACTAAAACCAGACCGTGGTGGATTATTGTGAGTCAGGAGCTGAAGTTAGTCCGTGTTTCAGGACGTCTGTGTTTCTGTGAGCTGAAGAACAAACACAAAGAGAAACGGTAAGAAAGCTGCTCTCCTCTCAGACGTCATTACTGACTGTAGATTAGCATCAGCAGGTCAAAGGTCGTGTGTTTGTCATATAAACAAGTACCTCAAACTGTACTACAGTAAAGTACAAGTACTTCAAACTGTACTACAGTAAAGTACAAGTACTTCAAACTGTACTGCAGTAAAGTACAAGTACCTCAAACTGTACTACAGTAAAGTACAAGTACCTCAAACTCTACTGCAGTAAAGTACAAGTACCTCAGACTGTACTGAAGTAAAGTACCATATAAAGTTTATCAAAGTATTTGCTGTTTGTTTCTCAGTCAGTTTAATGTAAAGAAGTTAAATTGTGACAAAAAGCTGATGATATAAAACCAGTAAATGTGTCAGAGATAAATAGTGTTGGTAAGATGATGAATTTATAAATCAGTTAAACTAGTTTTAAAAGCAGCAGAAGGTGTGTTAAAATGTACATTTAGTATTTTTGTTGGTTTTATAGGAGATAAATTCAGACTGAACTCAGCTGCTCCGCAGCAAGACATCATGGATGTCCGAGTTACGCCCAGTTCAATATAATCAATATATTAAAA
The DNA here is from genome assembly GCF_963691925.1 of Scomber scombrus. Taxonomy (NCBI): domain Eukaryota; kingdom Metazoa; phylum Chordata; class Actinopteri; order Scombriformes; family Scombridae; genus Scomber; species Scomber scombrus. Next base: position 33,058,407 of record NC_084974.1, on the reverse strand, counting down.
AAAGATCAATAAGAGAAAACTGGATCAATGTGTAATTAAAGTTTTATTGTTTTAATAATTGTTTTATAAAAAGATGAATTCAGAAAAAGACCTTAAACATCTTAAAAACTAGTTTTAAACGGCTTCTTTTATTAGTCAGTTTGAACGAGAGGAACGTGGGTCAGTAACTAATAAGTGTTGGTAAGATGATGAATTCATAAATCAGTTAAACTAGTTTTAAAAGCAGCATCAGGTTTGTTAAAATGTACATTTAGTATTTTTGTTGGTTTTATATCATTTGAAATGACATTTGCACCATTTTTTACCAAAAGTAAGACTGAATGCTCCTGAAAATGTCAAATGGTGTGACCACAAAAGAATGATACATATTAAATATTGTATCACCTACAGTGTATTTAAGTGGACTTATATACTAATAATGACTTCATTTAAAACATGTAAATGTTTCCTGATCTCCATGGTTACCAGAGTAAATGTAATATTGATAACAATTGTATTCCATTACATTTATTTAATATAAAGTTATAATGTAAGATCATGCCAAACTAGTTGATATGGTGTTTTATTGACAATTTACTGTTTTTAAGCAAGTTTAATTATTTGCTACAAAGTTTTTATGGTTACACCACTTAGACATTTTTGCCATAATCCTCTAATATATTCTCTCAAAATGGATTAAAAGCAGAAATTTGATGCTGGGTCCACAAAAAAAGAATGTGTGCAAGTTATTCATACGTTTATTTTCACATTTTAACCTTTTAAACTTAAATAAAACCACATGGACACTAAATAACATCACTAATGTAGTGACTGAATGTTGCTGCTTCTCACTGTGATTTAAATGAGATGATTTAGATTTTTAGAATCCAGACAAACCAAGAAATTAATAGAAGTGTAGAATCAAATAAATAAAAATGGGATTTTAAATTGCACTGCTCAGTAAACACATATTTATAAAGGAAGAAGGAAGGAAGGAGGGAAGGGAGGAAGGAAGAAGGAAGGAAAGGAGGGAGGAAGGAAGGAAGGGAGGAGGAAGGAAGGAAGGAAGGGAGGAGGAAGGAAGGAAAGGAGGAGGAAGGAAGGAAAGGAGGGAGGAAGTGGACATCGAGTCATGTGTTTTTACTGTGGATGAGAAAAAAAACAACAACTTTCAAACCACAGAGAGAAAAAATCTGAAGGAAAAAGTAAAAAAGTTGAGCTGAAGAATTGAAGGAGTGAAGCCAGGAAAAATGTCAGGAATGATGGAGAGAAGTGTGTGTGTGTGTGTGTGTGTGTGTGTGTGTGTGTGTGTGTGTGTGTGTGTGTGTGTGTGTGTGTGTGTGTGTGTGTGTGTGTGTGTGTGTGTGTGTGAGAGACTTTCCTCTCGGTCAGCAGTGACGTCAGTGTGTGTTTCTGTCCTTATAAGAGCCTTCGAGCTTCGATATGAGACTAATGTGGTTTAATTTAACTCTTAAGTATTTGTTTGTTTAACCCTCCTGTTGTCCTCTGGTCAAGGAAGGAAGGAAGGAGGAAGGAAGGAAGGAAAGGAGTAAGGAGGGAGGGAGGGAGGGCGGAATGAAGGGAGGAGGAAGGAAGGGAAGGAGTAAGGAGGAAGGAAGGAAGGAAGGGAGTAAAGAGGGAGGGAGGGAGAAGGGAGGAAGGAGGGAAGGAAGGAAGGAAGGAAAAGAACACAGGAAGGAAGGAGGGAAGAAAAGAGGGAAGGAAGGAAGGAAAAGGAGGGAGGAAGGGAGGGAGGGAGGGAGGAAGGAAGAAGGAAGGAAAGGAGGGAGGGAGGAAGGAAGGAAGGAAGGCAAAGAACAGGAATGAAAGATGGAAAGAAGGAAGGAAAAGGAGGGAGAAAAGAAAAGAGGAAGGTAGGAAGGAAGGACAGAGGAAAGAAGGAAGCGAGGAAGGTAGGGGGAGGAAAGAAAGAGAGAATGAGGGAGGGTGGAAGGAAAGAAGGAACAGTCAAAACAGAAGGGGTCAATTTGACTCCGGAACGAAGTAATATAATATAATAATAATTTCATTATTCATTATTTCATCATATTTTAGGGTCAAATGTCAAGCAGTGAATGTCTCTAACAGTCTGGAGGGTTACGTAACGCTGAAATGAGTCCAACCTCAGTAACATTCGCCCGTCACATGTTTGGAAATGACGCTCTTCAAATATTTGCAGATTATTTCCAGTCACACCAGTTCAGACGGAGCTCCGCGTGTCTGTTTGCTCGTGTTGTTGTAATGTGAAGCTGTGATGTCACTCAGCCGCAGCGCTTCTTCTTCTTCAGTCTGTCAGACATCAGAGCGCCAAAACCCACTTGTGTAATTATGTGATACAGGATTTGATCAATTTACTTGTATTTCTGTGTTTTTTTAGGCAAAGGCTATTTGCACCCCAGTACAATTAGAAGTGGATGCTATTCGTACCCTGGTATATATAGCAAAGTGTTCTTGGTGCAAATATCAATGTATGCTATTTGCACCCCAGTACAGGAGTGCATGCTATCGGAGGGGAGCGTCTGGAGATATGCGGAAGACTCCCGTATCCCACCGGGACAGCGGGATAAATATACGCCGCTGTTCTCTTCTGTATATCATATAATAATTTCTATCCGGTGACACCTATCACTCCCCGGCGTGAGAAATGTCAGGTGTGGTGTGTTAGCGTGAGAGCAGCTTGAAATGCGTGTCTCACGGCCAATGCCTGAGAATTGAGAGGTCTGAAATTTATTTATTATTTGGTATCCATAGCAACCATAGACTTGTCTGTCAAGATCTGATTTCCATCATATATCAACCTGAAGGTTGTAAATTCAGATATTTTCGGGTTGTATGCATTTACTTAAAGTTATGAAAATGTAGCAGAGTTTTTCCGCTGAAAACATCAATATATAACTGCTGCTGCAAAGACTCAAACCTGAGTCCCCTGTACTAATGACGGACACGCTGCCTGTTACGCCACAGCTTCGGTTTACATAGTGACGTGACAGCCCAATATGTTTGCTAATACGGAAGATAGATATTGGCGGACAAATCATTTCTAACTGACAAACTGACGCTTGTAAACATTCACTGAGGAAAGATTATGAAAATATAATACAACTTTCACGCCAGAAATGTCTTTAGAACAAACATTAGAGATGTAACCTTTCTAAATTCACCCTTTTCTGTTGGCGTGGAAGATGAATGTCCGCCATGTTTTCACGTTGTTATACGTCTAGGGTGCAAATAGCTCAGCTGTGTGGCCGAGGCTATTTGTACCAGGGGTGCAAATACACACTCCGGTTTTTTTATTAGCAATATGTTATAATTTATGATAACTAGATTCTTCATTTAATTTATATTTATATACTAGAATTGTTTCTAGTCTTTATAATTTACATTTTGGTATTTGTGATCGTATCTAACTTCTGTATTCATGGTTGTTATTTCCTAAAATACCTAAATGATCCATCTTTAAAATGTCTATCTATACGGGGAAACCTTTTACAGTGCTGCATACTGCATATGATAATTATATATTTAGAATGTAGAAAAAAGTGATTAGTTCAAACATTTCAATTTAATTTCGATTTTGTAACTTTAAATAAAAGAACAGTATGTATCATGTATTTCCTCATTGAAGTTTTCTTAAAAATAGAGTTAAAATCTCGTCTCGTGAGGTGAGTGTATCGTCACTGCCCTATCAGTGACTCATTGCAGTAAGACATCATGGAGGTCACAATTAGACTCCGTGAACGATTCTCTATCAGACAGTAAACTCACCTGCAGTCCAGCTGCTGCGAGTTTGGCTGCGACCATCGAAGGTTCCTGCAGGGAGAACATGAAGGTCACATGATCAGACGTTTGTATCATCGTATTAACATCGTTAGTTATAGAAATCAATCTAGAACAGTCTGGTTCTGATCTGAGCAGCGTCATCTTGAAAATTTCAGATGCATGCTGGGAAAAATAAAAACATGGATTCTACTTATATGGGCATCAGGAGGAGCATGAGGCGCCCTCCTGAACCTGTGAACCAATCAACCTGTCAATCACGATGTAGCCACGCCCTAATGCATACCCTGCTTTATCGTCACATATAAAATCAGGGAGGCCAAAATGTCCCAAATGAACATCATACTGCATTGAAGAAGGCTTTAAACTAGCGATTGAGACCATAAACACATTTTGAAAACGTTTACTGAGGTTAGAAATCAAGTGAGAAGTTGGTGAATTCTCCATTGACTTGTATAGAGACGGAAGTCCTTTTGACACCAAAACGGTCGCCCCCTGTTGGCCTTTTGATAGAATGCAGTTTTAAGTTACTTCCGCATTGGTCTCATTTCAGAGGACCGGAGCTCCGCGTAGGTTCATAAGGTTCTATGAGCTGGGGAGTGCAGGGTTCTGGTAGGTACATAAGGTACTTCTTCATATTGTTGAAGAATAATTGTCTGCTCCTCCATGGTAACGTAGGCTGCTCTGCAGGGTTTCTCCATGTTTGCGATTGGTCAGATGCTGCAAACACCTTTAACCCTTTATGTGAGCGCGCTGTGATCCAGATTGGAAAACCCTGGGTTGAATCACTGAGTTGATAACCAGCTTCGTAGTACCGTTTATTTTGGTAAGTCAACCCAGGTAACGGAGAGATATCCAGGGTTTGTTAATCCAGCTTCGTAGTACAGTATGGGGCGGCTGTGGCTCAGGAGGTAGAGCGGTCGTCCTCCAATTGGAAGATTGGCGGTTCGATTCCCGATTCCTCCAGTCTACATGTCGATGTGTCCTTGGGCAAGACACTTAACCCTTAATTGCTCCCGTTGCTGTGCCAACGGTGTATGAATGCGAGTGAATGGGTAGTTTCCTCCTGATGTGCAGGTTGGCACCCTGCGTGGTAGCTGCCTGCCATCAGTGTATGAATGTGTGTGAATGAGGTAAATGAGTTGTAGTGTAAAGCGCTTTGAAGTGGTCGAAAAGACTAGAAAGGTGCTATATAAGTACAGTCCATTTACCATTTACAGGCCTCTGGTGTGCTCCAGGGTGGAAGTCGGAGTTATAGTTCAACAGTCACCATTAAAATACATTAACACCTCTCTCAAACAGATTCGATAAAACTGAACATTTTAAGCAGGCAGATTGTATGAAACTGCATTAGTTTTATCTATGTGGATCTAATGAATTGGTGTGAGTGTCCATGGGTACGATACTTAACCCCACTTTGCTCCCGATGGCTCAACCAACAGTGTGTGAATGTGACATGTAGTGTAAAAGCACTTTGAATGGTTTTAAAAGACTAGAACAGTTGTATATAAGACAGTCCATCTATCATTTCCTGTCCGTCCATCCCAGCAGAGCGACTCCTCCTCTGGTACTTACATCTTTTCCTGTTTTTTAAAGAGTTTTTCCTCATTTGAGTGGAGCGTCTGAGGACAGAGGATGCTGTATTCCTCCTGTTGTTTCCTTTCTCAGGTGTTGCTATCTCCTCTCTCTGACTGGACATTTAAATTAAAGGATAATGTAATATCTGTGTGGTTGCGTTAGATATCATAGCCTGGATGATTCATGAGGGTCAGTAACAAATAAGGTTTGGTTTTAAAAGCATCAGGTTTGATAAAATGTACATTTAGTATTTTTGTTGGTTTTATATAATTTGAAATGACATTTGCACCATTTTTTACCAAAAGTAAGACTGAATGCTCCTGAAAATGTCAAATGGTGTAACCACAAAAGAATGATAAATATTACATATTTTATCCTCCTAGAGAGAAAGAAAGAAAGAAAGAAGGAAGGAAGAAAGATAGATGAAGAAGAAAAGAACAAAAGAAAGGAGGAAGGAAAGAAGTTAGGGAGGAAGGAATGAAGGACAGAGGAAAGAAGGAAGGACGGAAGGAGAGAGAAAGGAAAAGAGGAAGGAAGGAAAGAAGGACAGAGGAAAGAAGGAAAGGAAGGAAGGAGGGAAGGAAAGAGGGAGGACAGAAGGCAAGGAGGGAGGAAGGAAGGGAGGAAAGGAAAGAAGTAAGGGAGGAAGGAATGAAGGTATGTCGGTGCTATAAAAACATGTTTACCCCCTAAAAAGCAGCTTGTTGAAAAATACTGAAGTTTCCCTTTTGAGTTAGTCATTTTATTACATTGTGTGTGTGTGTGTGTGTGTGTGTGTGTGTATGTATGTGTGTGTGTATGTGTGTGTGTGTGTCTATTTCTGTCAGTGTGAGAACAGAGGGTTCATTGTGGAGCAGCTGGACAGGAAGTGGAAGTCCACGTCTGTTTCTCTGGAACGTCTCCCTACACACATACACACATACACATACACACACACACACACACACACACACACACACACACAGGGTCGTATAATTAGAACAATAGTTTAATTCGCTGCCAACTGGGTTTCTCCTCATCTGCAAAATATAATAATACCTGTTAATGCTAAAGTTTAACCTGTCTGTCTCTCTACCTGTCTGTCTGTCTACCTGTCTCTCTACCTGTCTGTCTCCACCCGTCTGTCTGTCTGTCTCCACCTGTCTGTTTCCACCTGTCTGTCTGTCTCTACCTGTCTGTCTCTACCTGTCTGTCTCTCTACCTGTCTCTCTAACTGTCTGTCTCTACCTGTCTGTCTCTACCTGTCTGTCTCTAACTGTCTGTCTCTACCTGTCTGTCTCTAACTATCTGTCTCTAACTATCTGTCTTTACCTGTCTGTCTCTCTACCTGTCTGTCTCCACCCGTCTGTCTGTCTGTCTCCACCTGTCTGTTTCCACCTGTCTGTCTGTCTCTACCTGTCTGTCTCTCTACCTGTCTGTCTCTACCTGTCTGTCTCTCTACCTGTCTCTCTAACTGTCTGTCTCCACCTGTCTGTCTCCACCTGTCTGTCTCTAACTGTCTGTCTCTACCTGTCTGTCTCTAACTATCTGTCTCTACTTGTCTGTCTCTCTGTAGGTCATCACTCCCTGCAGGCGTCTGATTCTGTGTGCAGACAACAGGAAGGAGATGGAGGAGTGGATGGCAGCTCTGCGCAGCGTCCAGAACAGACAAAACTATGAGGTCTGTAATCTGTAGTCTGTAATCTGTCTGTAGTCGATGCTATAAAAGTTATCCTGCTAACTAGCTGACTGGTTGAACATGATGGTAGTAAGTTAGCCTGCTAGCTAGCTGACTGGAGGGAACATGATGGTAGTAAGTTAGCCTGCTAGCTAGCTGACTGGAGGGAACATGATGGTAGTAAGTTAGCCTGCTAGCTAGCTGACTGGAGGGAACATGATGGTAGTAAGTTAGCCTGCTAGCTAGCTGACTGGAGGGAACATGATGTAGAGACGAAGACACACTAAAGTCCAGCGTGGTTTAAAAGCTTCCAGGAAGTAAAGGATAATGTTGTCAGGAGTGAAATATGTGGCGCAGAGTTGAGCTACGGTGGCTTCACATGGACAAAAAGCTGCTGTCTGCTGTGATGGTTACTGAGGGAGACCATAGACTGTATATAAAATGGACGTAACATCTGTGATAGTATCGGATCTGAGCAGCGCCATCTTGAAAATTTCCAAATCAAATGAGAAGTTGGTGAATTCTCCATTGACTTGTATAGAGACGGAAGTCCTTTTGACACCAAAACGGTCGCCCCCTGGTGGCCTTTTGATAGAATGCAGCTTTAAGTTACTTCCTCGTTGGCCTCATTTCAGAGGACCGGAACTCCCCGCCTGGATTAAAGCCTTCTTCAATGCAGTATGATGTTCATTTGGGACATTTTGGCCTCCCTGATTTTATATGTGACGATAAAGCAGGGTATGCATTAGGGCGTGGCTACGTGGTGATTGACAGGTTGATTGCTAACATGATGGTAGAGGAAATGCTCAGCGTTGTTTATGCTGTTTTATTCTTAGCCGTCTGTAAGATTTATTCTTTTATATAATGTGTTTGTGTAAAGAAATGAAGGCTGATTATCATTTAAATTAATACAAGTTTGTGCAGTTAAAGCTTGTTTGTTATTAATATTTTAAGTTATTTTGACGCATTATCTATTTAGCCTCTGTGAATGTCGGCATGCAGAGAAGTCCGTAGTCTGTCTGCAGTGTGTTAGGACTCCCAGTATGAGCTGTAGTGTGTTTCTCTGCAGTGTTAGGACTCCCAGTATGAGCTGTAGTGTGTTT